>NC_088875.1:907260-1089734 GCF_032884065.1 Artemia franciscana | reverse complement strand
CAAAGCGAAAAAAAAGCTGTTAATGTTGTATCCGGTGGATTCAGGACTCTTTGTTGCACGTTGGTTTCCGTGAAATAAACACGTTGACCATTCTGTAAATGTACCGCTAAGTGAACAACAGCTGGACTACGTTCATGTATCAGAAATGAAAGAATTCGCCAAACAGCTTCATTACTGCTTATGTATCTTCCAGCCTGATATTGTACGATTTCGTCGAAATCTTTGATTTCGGGCTGCAAGCCAAAAACTGCCATGTCACTGCCTTTGTTGACGTATTTACATATGTATTTGATTGCCTTTACGGAGTTACATTATTCAACGTTTATGTGTGCATTAAATGTTTTTGATAATAATGGGGAATATGGAACAACCCACTGGTTATCTACTTCGATGGTGGTACCGTTACGCTTCTTTATTATTGCTGTTTTACCGCCATCTTCAGTAGATCTTCTTCTATATTGTGGGTAACCATCATTGCCAGTAATTGTGTTTGATACTAAAAGTCGAGGATATTGCTTTGTGCACCTTCCTTTGGCCATGCATGGTGAATTTTCGTTCAGTGCACGGCAAGGTCCATGTATCATATTTTTTACAATAATATCATGTAACCCCTTATCGACATTTTTATCAGGTATTTGAGCGGAAATCACATCATCAATTTCGTTCGAAGTAATTTTTTTATGTAGCCAGATTAGTATATGTGCGTGTGGCAAACCTCGTTTTTGCCATTCCACTGAGTACATCCAGCATCGCACTGACCCAAACACTTCAAGTTTTACTATGTAGTTTATCAGTGATTTCAACTTTTGCCGGAAGACACGGGCCGTAATGTCATGCCTATGAACCGCCGATTGTCCTTGAAGTAAAAGCTGCAGTATCTCGTCCCAAGATTGATTACATGTAAATGTAATAAATAAATCTGGACGACCATAGAGACGAACATACGCAATAGCATCTTGAGCATATTCATGCATATGACGGGGACTGCCAGCATATGACGAAGGTAAAATTGTTAATCTTCCAACGTTTGTGGTATTACCGTCCTTTATAACTGCATCTCGCAAATGAATGTATTGTTCAGAGCGGAGCTTGGTCTGATTCAGGCGGATATATAGCAAACGTTCTGATTCAATTTTAGCATACATATCAACGACGAATTGGTAAACAATTCACGGCATTTTAAAATATAATTTCTTCATCCTGCCGAATCATTAGTCTATAGGAATAATAATGCATTGCACTGCATTTCTTATTCATTTCTTTGTTAGTGGCTGGATTCATCAATTTAATATTAAAGTGATAGCCGTCGGCTCCATCCCAAAAAATGATAGGATATTGTAGGGCATCGTAGCATCGATGAGTTTCAGCATTTCTTAACAACTGAGCGTTTCGCTTATGAAGAATAATATCTCGAGGTAAAAACTGATCAACGACCATAACGATTGCCACTTCGTCGATAGTTGGAGCATTGTATCTACGCACATGTTGGCCAGGAGGCGTTTTGTCAGCGGAAATAACAATTTTATGCGTATCAGTGGGCATCAAATCGATGGCTGTTTTGAACAGACGCACTAAATTATTATTTTCGTGGAAAAGATGTTGCAATTGGGAAACGATTGTCCTTTCAAAGTTGGGAGAAATTTCGCAACGTGCATTCAATTCAGAATTTCTATCACTGATGAAGTACAATTGTAAAAATTTATGATTCTCGCCTGAGAATGGTAGAAGGGACCCTGCTCTATGATAAATTTGCCCTTTTACTTTGAAAGTAGACATAAATTGATCTGGATTTTCGATTTGGGCTCCAAACGACGTCATTTGGAAACATGAGTTGTATTTTCTGATTTGTGACAAAAAACGCTTAAATTCTGACGTAGTTCCAGTAAGGAAAGTCTTCAATGGCTCTGGTGGTGCAGCTAATAGAGGAAGTTTAACTTTTCCTGAGGCGCAACACATTCCCATTGTTTCACCATTGAATTTCAAGGCCTTGAATTTCAAGGCCTTGCAATAGGAACAAATTTTAGACATTGTCCCGATTTGAACACATCTACTCAAGCTATAATCATCGACTGTGTTGTACCTGAATGCCAGGCGATAGCTTTCAGGTTGCTCTGATTCCTCGGCACGCTTTGTTTTCTTACTTTCTCTATCAGCAGCAAGCCTGATTTCTTGCTGTTCTTGTGATTCCTCGGCACGCTTTCTTTTCTTACTTTCTCTATCAGCAGCAAGCCTGATTTCTTGCTGTTCTTGTAATTCCTCGGCACGCCTTCTTTTTTCACTTTCTCTTTTAGCAGCAAGTCTGCTTCCGCGTTGCTCTGGTAGTTCCTCGGCACGCTTTCTGTTCTTTCTTTCTCTATCAGCCTCAAGCCTGTTTCCTTGCTGTTCTTTTGATTCCTCGGCACGCTTTCTGTTCTTTCTTTCTCTATCAGCCTCAAGCCTGTTTCCTTGCTGTTCTTTTGATTCCTCGGCACGCTTTCTGTTCTTTCTTTCTCTATCAGCCTCAAGCCTGTTTCCTTACTGTTCTTTTGATTCCTCGGCACGCTTTCTTTTCTGACTTTCTCTATCAGCAGCAAGTTTTTTGGCATAGACTCTTTGAGCATCTTCATCGGCTTTTGCCATTGTAAGTTCATCAGTCATTTTAAACTTAAACATTAATAGATTTCTACGTGAACATATGTCTTAAATATCTTGAATGACGTCACTGTCGTAGCAAAAATGACGACAACTAACTTGATGACGTCAGTCAACACAGAAACATGACGTCACCTGACAGACAGACAGACACACAGACAGACAACTTATTTATATATATATATATATATATATATATATATATATATATATATATATATATATATATATATATATATATATATATATATATATATATATATATACTATATATATATATATATATATATATATATATATATATATATATATATATATATATATATATATATATATATATATATATATATATATATATATATATATATATATATATTTTAACTACGTAAAACTTGCGAATATACAACATTCTTTGCTGTCACATTGTCTGTCCATATAAATAGATTGTCAGGTTTACCAACTCTTGAACATGCAACATAATAATTGTCCATGGGAAAACAATCCGTATTCAGAACTATACCGCATTTTTCTAACGATTGCACTTGAGCTTTGTTGATGGTGATTGCTAATCGAACATTCCCTGTGTCCCCGTCGTCATTTATATATCCCCCTGTGCCCCCAGCGTCCCCGTTGCAGTTGTGTCCCTGTGTCCCGGTCGTCATTTATATTCCCAGTATCCCGGTCCTCATTTGTGTTCCAGTGTCCCAGTCTGTAATTTCTCTTTGAGCGTCCCGGTCGTCATTTATTTTCCCTGTGTCCCGGTCGTCATTTGTGTCCCGGTGTCCCGGTCTGTAATTTATCTTTGAGTGCCCCGGCCGTCATTTATATGTCCCGGTCGTTATTTGTGTCCCGGTGTCCCAGTCTGTAATTTCTATTTGAGTGTCCCGGTCGTCATTTATGTTCCCTGTGTCCCGGTGTCCCGGTCGTCATTTGTGTCCCGGTGTCCCGGTCTGTAATTTCGTCAGTCGACAAACATGACGTCAGTCGACAAACAACTTCATGACGTCAGTCGACAAACAACTTCATGACGACATACAGCTCAATCTTTATAATGACGTCAGTCGACAAACATGGCGTCAGTCGACACACAAACATGACGTCAGTCGACAGACACACAAACAAACAACTTATTTTTTATATATACTAGCTGTTGGGGTGGCGCTTCGCGCCAACCCAACACCTAGTTGGTGGGGGGACTTCGCCGTCATCGTCATAACAAACATGACGACAACTAACTTCATGACGACATGATGACATGACGCCACTCGACAGACCCACAGACAACTTATTTTTATATATGTAGATAGATAGATAGATAGATATTAATAGGTTGTATGTTTGTTTGTTTGTACGCATATGACGTCATTATAAGGCTTTGTATATGACATCATTATAAGCATATAAGGGGGCGATTCAAAGCTAAATTTTAGTATAAATCCTACAATGGCAGAAGAAACAGCCGAGGAAGCTGCTCAAAGAGTTAATTCAAAGAGAAATTTTAGTATAAATACTACAATGGCAGAAGAAACAGCCGAGGAAGTGGCTCAAAGAGTTAATGCCAAAAGGCTTGCGGCTAAAAGTAAGTAAAGAAAAGAAAAAAAAGTAAGAAAAGAAAGCGTGCCGAGGAATCACAAGAACAACGTGAAAACAGGCTTGCGTCTCAAAGAGAAATTACCAAAAAAATCGTGCCGAGGAATCACAAGAACAACGTGAAAACAGGCTTGCGGCTCAAAGGGATAATACCAAAAGAAAGCGTGCCGAGGAATCACAAGAACAACGTGAAAACAGGCTTGAGGCAAAAAGAGAAATTACCAAAAAAAAATCAAGCCGAGGAATCACAAGAACAACGTGAAAACAGGCTTGCGGCTCAAAGAGATAATGCCAAAAGAAAGCGTGCCGAGGAATCACAAGAACAACGTGAAAACAGGCTTGAGGCAAAAAGAGAAATTACAAAAAAAATCATGCCGAGGAATCACAAGAACAACGTGAAAACAGGCTCGCGGCTCAAAGGGATAATACTAAAACAAAGCGTGCCGAGGAATCACAAGAACAACGTGAAAACAGGCTCGCGGCTCAAAGGGATAATACTAAAACAAAGCATGCCGAGGAATCACAAGAACAACCTTAAAACAGGCTTGAGGCAAAAAGAGAAATTACCAAAAAAAATCATGCCGAGGAATCACAAGAACAACGTGAAAACAGGCTTGCGGCTCAAAGAGATAATGCCAAAAGAAAGCATGCCGAGGAATCACAAGAACAACGTGAAAACAGGCTTGCGGCTCAAAGAGATAATGCCAAAAGAAAGCGTGCCGAGGAATCACAAGAGCAACGTCAAAATTATCGCCTGGCATTCAGGTACAGCCCAGTCGATGATTATAGCTTGAGTAGATATGTTCAAATCGGGACTATGTCTAAAATTTGTCCCTATTGCAAGGCCTTGAAATTTAATGGTGAAACAATGGGAATGTGTTGCGCCTCAGGAAAAGTTAAAATTCCTCAACTGGCTGCACCACCAGAGCCATTGAAGACTTTATGACGTTACAGACCGGGACATCGAGACACAAGGAATACAAATGACGAACGGGACACTCAAAGAGAAATTACAGACCGGGACACAAATGACGACCGGGACACAGGGAATATAAGTGACGACCGGGACACTCAAAGAAAAATTACAGACCGAGACACCGGGACACAAATGACGACCAGGACACAGGGAATATAAATGACGACCGGGACACAGGGACACAACTATAGCGGGGACGCCGGAAGGGTATAGGGGGATATATAAACGACGACGGGGACACAGGGAATAATCGATTAGCAATCACCATCAACAAAGCTCAAGGGCAATCATTAAAAAAATGCGGTATAGATCTGAATATGGATTGTTTTCCCATTGACAATTATATGTTGCATGTTCAAGAGTCGGTAAACTTGACAATCTATTTATAAGCACAGACAATGGGACAGCGAAGAATGTTGTATATATATATATATATATATATATATATATATATATATATATATATCATATATATCACAGGTGGGACACAGGGACACAACTACAATGGCACGTAACTAATATGACGCGTAACGACTTACGTGCGGGGGGGGGGGGCCTGGGGGGGCGCGAAGCGCCCCCACCAACTAGGTGTATATACCTACCAACAGCTAGTATATATATATAGGCCTCTGTTGAATTTCACATCTTATCACGTTTGATATTTCAGGTGCTGGTTCCAAAGCGACATCATTTATAGTAACTGCATCTGCAAATTTTCGTTTTTGGGCCTTCGAACAGACATTATATTATATAAATAACTGTTGCGTTGGAAACTCAACAATCTTTTTTACGCTATATATGACATTTTATAAGAAAATGCTTATATGATGAAAATAAGTCATAAGAAATACTTATATGATGTACTAACATTTGCAAAAACCAAAATAAAGGCTCTTAATGAATTTTCCCAGACTTCCGACCGATCTAGATCGTTTTTTATGCGAGAATATCCCAAGATACCAATTTTCCTGAAAAATACTGAACCATTTTTGAGAAAAAATACACAATTATTGCTCACTTATAAAGATAGTATAAATAATTGATGCGTTGAAAACTCAACAATCTTATTTGCGCAATGCATGACATCACATAATAAAATGCTTATATGATGTCATAAGAAATGCTTATATAATGTACTAACATAGTAAATGACGTCATTGGCAAAACCAAAATTAAAGCTCTTAACGAATTATGTATTTTTCTCGAAAACGGCTCCATCTTTTTTCAAGAAAACTGGTATCTAGGGGAATTCTCGCATAAAAAAAAAAAACATCTAGACAGGTCAGAAGTCGTTAAGAGCCCTAATTTTGGTTTTTGCAAACGACGTCACGTACTATGCTAGTACATCATATATAGATGTCTTATGACATCGTACATGAAATCATATAAACACTTTCTTCAATGATTCCATGAATAGCATAATTAAGATTGTTGAGTTTCAAAGCATCAGTTATTTATGTAACATAACGTCTATTGGAAGGCCCAAAAAACAGAAACTTGCAGTTGCAGTTACTATAAATGATGATTCTTTGGAACCAGCACCTGAAATATCAAACGTGATAAGATGTGAAAATCAACAACTTGGACCATCAATTGCGACAACGCCAATACGGGCAGCAAAAGCAAAGGCCATTGCTAAATCTGAAGGAAAAAATCTGAAGGTCTGAAGGAATCAAAATCCAAAAAGCTGTCAAAAATGAAAAACATCATTACCAAATTTCTTTTCTTTTAAGTATGAGATTTAAGACATGAAAAAAGTTGAAAACATTTTTAAGTTCAGTTCAGAATCGAACGAGTCATTTTTGACTTGCTCACATAGCGCCGAACCTTTGTTTCTTTTTCGAAACAAATTGTTTCTTTTTGATGGTGGGACAAAAACTTCTTTTTCTTCCAACAACAAACAAATACAAAGTAGAAACAATAGGGAAAATCTTTTCAAAACAATGGAAATCAGTTCTGTGAATATTTCAGCCCTATGTCCAAGGGCCGTCTTCAGCACAATACGAGAACGAGAGAGAAAATATGTATATATAAATAAGCTTACATTAAATGTTGAGAATTAAAACTAACAATGTTTTTTAAAAACTCTTTTAAAAAACAGCCCTAGCATCCTTACTTCAACGAAGTTCAACCAGGACTGACAAAAAGAATAAAGGGAGAATTTAAATTCATTCAAACTAAAGAGAATAAAGTGATTAAATGCAATTTCTCAGAGCCAACCTTGCTTTTTTTGCAGCCTATCTCAAAGGCCTTTTTGTAGCTGGTTCAATACTATTATAAATTGGTTTAGTAAAATATTTTGTTAGAAATTTTTTAATTAAATTTGAGTATAAAGAATTTAGTGAGTATTCCCCTAAGTCCCTGTTCAAAGAAATATTATTATCTATTTTGAGACCATCGTATGGGACGGATTATTAAATATATGCCAACCTAAAGCAGAATCAAAGGAGTTGTTGGAACTATTTGAGATTAATGCCTTTTCTATGTCTTTTTTGTGCTGTTGTAACCACTTTTCTAAATTCCTATGTGTCCTGCCGACATAGTAATTTCCACAATCACAGGGTATTTGATAGACCCCTCTTTGGCGAGTATCTGGGGTCTTATCTTTACCGGAATTTAAGAAATTAATTATTTTAAAATTATTAGTAAAAACTACGTACAGATTATTTTTTGTGCAAATATTAATTTTGTTGTGATTTTTGGTATATACGGAAGATAGACAATATTTGAGGGCTTATCAGTAGCCTCATACTGTGAAATATCTTCTTCGATTTTACAAGAATATCTTTTTATTCTACGGTTAATTATCTTATTGACAAAAGGAATGGGGTATCCATTACCAAAAAGAATATCTCCGATAAAGTTTATTTCAGCATTTATATACGAATCAGAGCAAATATTCAGGGCACCATCAATGAGGGAAGTTACAACTGCTCTTTTAACTTGTGAGGGGTGATTTGAATTGAAGTGAAGATATCTATTGTTTTGAGTTGGCTTTCGATAGATAGTAAAATCCAGTTTATCAGCATTACAAATAATTAACACATCTAAAAAAGGTAATTTATTTTCAATTTCAACTTCTAGGGTGAACTGCAAATTTCGGTCATAATTGTTAAGATGATCTAAGAAGATCTAAGATCTAAGCTAAGATCTAAGAAGCCCCGAAGTTCAGCTTCCCCATAATTCCAAAGTGAAATTACGTCATCCATATAACGACCCCGATAGATGTGCTTTAAAAATAAGAATTTAATGCCCAATTTTCAAGGTTTTCGACATAAATATTTGCCAGTGGCCCAGATAAAGGTGCCCCCATGGGTAACCCATTTTTTTGCTGATAAAAAGAATCACGAAATTGAAAACACATAGAAACCTTAGTACAAATTTTAACCTGAGTCATTAAAACTTCACAATCAATTCCCGTCGCTGAAACCTCGATTAAGTGTCAATTTTCTTCTATTTTGTTTTTTAATAATTCCTCAGAAATAGTCACATCTACATTTGTATACATGGAAACAAAGTTTTTAAAAAACATTATTAGTTTTAATTCTCACAATTTAATGTAAGTTTATTTATATATACATATTTTCTCTCTCGTTCTCGTATTGTGCTGAAGATGGAAAGGCAGTGTGGTCTTCGTCACTATTTTCGTCTAGCCTATGGGGAGCAGTTGACCTATGACATCTTTTATTTTATTAGTCTAGGTAAGAAACATGCTAATATTATCAATCAACAGAAATTTTTAGAATCCTGTAGAAATGAAAACCTTATTCCCAAGTCTTTAAGATATAAATTACATTTAAATACCTGGAAAGAAGCGCAATTCGCCCATACACTACAGTTAAAAACCTTAGTCCATATTATTAAGGACAAAAAACAAAACAGACATATAATTTCGTCAGAGAGAAAATCGCTGGAAACTTTTTTGCTGGAAAACATGTCCACTGTTGATTTTGCTCAAGTTGTTAGATTAGAAAGGAATTTGTTAAGCCACGATTTTCGCTTGTCTAAGGAACGCCTTTATAAAAAATTGGAAGGCTTGCGAAATGAATCTTCGATGAGAAACCGTATTTATTCTCAAAGATTCACTCCTGGACCTGCTATTGTTAACCTATCTTTTAAAACATCAGAACCCCTGGAAATCGAAACACTGGAAAAAGGTCCAAAATTCTCTTTTCTACCGAAACAAGTTCCTGTTGCAGATATAGTTTCCTCTCTAGAGTCCGCTTTACATAAACACTATCCATCTGTTTCTAACCCTGATGAAGTTAGATCTGGTCCTACAAATACCCTTTATAACAGCCAAAAAAAGGTTAAGCCTACTACCACTTCCACACCGGAAAATTTGCACGACATAAAAAAGCTATCTAATCTCCGAAAAGATCCTTCTATTATAATAACTAAAGCAGATAAAAGCAATTCATTTGTTGTCATGAATACGACAGACTATGACAACAAAATTCTTTCGCATCTAAATGACACAATTACAAATAAAACAATAACTCATGATCCTACTGATCAGTTTGTTAATAATATTGTAAATGAATTAAAGCAGCTAAAACAAAATGGTAACAATTATACAATAAATTTTTCCCCGTGGTAGTTACTGTCCCAAACTCTACGGTTTACCAAAAATACATAAACAGGGTACCCCTTTAAGACCTATCATAGCGTGTTGGAAAGTTAGGCCAGCTTTGCCTCTCAGAGAGATCTTCTCTTCGAAGCTATGCGAAAAGTGCATGATGTAAATGGTGGAAGGACTAATCCGCCTTTTTTGGAATAGGGGCTGGAAAGACTACTGGTCTTCTTCTCATACATGGCAAATTTTTCACCTACTATTAATTTTGATCAAAGACTTATTTGCAGTATATATATATATATATATATATATATATATATATATATATATATATATATATATATATATATATATATATATATATATATATATATATATATATATATATATATATATATATATATATATATATATATATATATATATATATATATATATATATATATATATATATATATATATATATATATATATATGTATATATATATATATATATATATATATATATATATATATATATATATATATATATATATATGTATATATATATATACACTGGGCTCAGCAATATCTTGCCGAATATGCAATTCTCGAATGCAAATCTCAATGATAAATGTCTACATTCCAACCTTTTCAACACTAATTTTATCTCACTCTTTTTTAGCTTTGTTTTAGTTTTTACCTTTTTAACTTGCTGATATTTTCCGCTTTTTTTTTTTTTTTTTTTTTTTTTTTTTTTTTTTTTGACTGATGAATGGCTTTGCATTTCGGATTTTGTTATTTTTGACATTTTTTAGCCAGTTTTTTAGTTGTTGTGCTATTTTTATGGCCTTTTTTATAGTTTTACGACTTCGAAATGCGAATTCGGTCTTTTGGGGCTTGTGATAGTCTTTTTTGAAATTAATATCTCGTCTTTACCAATTAAATATTATCTTCAATTATCGATTTTAATTGATTGCTTATGCTGTAGCATTTTCCCAGTGGCCTAGTAAAGATTCCCCAAAATAACTTAATTCGAGCTGCTTTACTTTTGAACAACCTAAATGTAATGCAAAAAAAAAATCCAACCTGTTTATAAATAGTGTGTACAAGCTCCTGGACACCAGAGGAAGAGACATCTGTATTGATGACGAACTTAACACCAGATGGCGGTTCCAACATTGTAAGGCAGTACTTATTTGTTTTATAGGAAAGAAATTTATCCTTTACGCTCACTGGGGACATCTTAGAAACAAAAGACTGCAAGGAATGTAGCATGCCGAACATCAGTTTACCTTCCTATAACAGGAAAGGTTGAGGAAATGAGAGATAATAACCTAATAAAATAGAAAAACAAAGATTTTACAAATTACAAGCAAAGACTCTAAATGACTTTACAAATATCATATCGCTCAATATCAATAGCACAAAAATAAAGATGCTTATATTGACGATCTGTACGAGAACTTTGACCTTATCTGCCTGCAAGAAACCTTGTTAACTGCTTCTAGCAGAAATTTCCTTCATCGAAGCTCTGTTCATTCGGTTTTTACTTCTGATGCAGTCACCACGCGTGACCACCCTTATGGAGGTCTGGCCTGTATTTTTTTTAAAAAGTATTGATCTTTCGAACCCATCCCTTTTCTATTCGGATAAGAACATTCTTGCTGTTAGAGTAAATAGTACTGTGTTTGCTAATGTTTATCTTCCATATAAAAATAATACAGTGGAGTCAATAAATATATTTTCTATTACATGCAAGTCTTTAAAGTCCGTGATGAATCGTGTCAAGGAAAATAAACTTGATTTTATAGTTCTTGGTGAATTTAATACGGATTTGGATGAACAAAGTTATCGATCCCGAGAAATATTGGAGTGCATGCCCCCTTACGTGATTCTGAAGAAAGATTTATCATACTCCTAAATCCATCAATCTGGTAGTGTTTCTAATATTGATCATATAATCAGTTCGCCACAGCTAAAATGCTCGATTATTCATGTTGATATTGAGACTGATGACATTGACCATCTATCGCTTTCATTTACTACTAAACTGAAACGTAACCTTTGCAATGTTGCCCCCTATTGGGAATTCTAAATGGTTTAAATGTAGTAATTGGAAAAGAGCCGATATTGCTATATATATATATATATATTGTCTTTATCTACATTGCTTAATTGTATTCTTGTGATTTATCATCTACTCCAATTGCAAGTAAAGGGTAGCAAGCGTGATCTTGATAGATATTGTGATATTGATGATATTGATGAGATATTGATGATAGATATTGTGATGATATAATTAGACGTATGAAAGAAGCTGAAAAATTGCGGTTCCCGGAGTGCGTATTCGTATAAAAACGCGGAAATCTATATGGGCTGCCGATCCTGAATTAAAGAATTATAAAAATAAGGCAAAACTTTGGCTTCGAATTTGGGTTGATTGTGGTAGACCTACAATGGGGTCTGTTGCGGATATAAAGCAGAAAACAAAGAATGATTATAAGAAGTACCTTAAATTCATTCGTTATAAGGGTATGGAATTTCCAGCCTCTAAAAAGGATTGGTCTAAATTGATCAATTCTGAAAAGATGGATAAAAGTGATCTTTACAATAGTGACTCGATTTCTAGGTCACCTTAGTATGTTTACTATTCGGGAATTTTTTCCAAAATTAATTTTTTCGTGCAGTCACATTATTCTCGGTCACTTTCTAAAATTCTTCCGCCTTCGCTTCATCAAGGCCGTATTATTCCAGTATCAATAATTGCTGTTGAAAATACAATTAAACAATTGAAATCTTCATCCATTGATACTGATAGTATTGATAGTGTAAAAAATAGAAATCCAAAGTGTGTTATTCTTTTATTTCATTTGCAGTTGTTGTTCCAAATGTGTTTAACATCTTCTCTGGTTCTGGGTAGCTTTCTTTGTGGAACTGTCACCTCAATTCTAAAGCGGGGAAAACTCCCTTCTCAATGTTCATCTTATCGCCCTATAACCACTATGTGTAACTTGAGTAAAATCCTTGAATATATTTTAATTCCTCATTTAAAGCAAAATATAAATTTCGGATTGAATCAATTCGGGTTTCAATCTGGTATTGGTTGTCAACATGCACACCGTGTTCTTTCTTCCGCCCTTAAGAATAGCATGGCTGAGGGGTCGCCACTTTATATATGTACTTTGGACCTTTCCAAAGCTTTTGACAATGTAGTTCACAGTCAAGCTTTTTTCCCCTTTTAAATAATGGTGTAAATCTTCAGTCATTTTTCTTCTTCGTTTTGGTATGAGAATTCTTTCCTCCGGATTAATAAATCTGGATCTCCGTTTGTCCGTTTATGTAGGGGTGTCAAACAGGGAGGGGTTTTATCACCTAGTATATTCAAAATGTGCATTTCTGGTATTTTAGATGAAATTAGATCAAATTATTTTATTGGACTCTCAGATGTTTCTTATCTTGCTTATGCGGATGATCTTTTACTTTTGTGTAAAAATAAGCAAGGTCTCTCGTTTATGGTCTCAAAAGTCTCACGTCTATTTTCTAAAATTGGTCTTTCTCTTAATGTTGAGAAATGTGAATTCCTGGTTTTTAATGGTCCGACTTTCTCTAATGCTCCCTTAGCTTGTCGCGGTTTTTCTATACCCTTTGTTTCCGCCTTTAGGTGGTTGGGTATTACTGTTACAAATTCAATTTCTTGCCTACGGCAGTACACTGTTTGTGAGGTTCAAAAGAAAATTCAAATGGGCTATTCTAAGATAGTTGCTAATCGAGGGAAGTATAATAGACGTGCACTGGGTAGGCTATATGCTACATTCTGTGATCAATCTGTCCTTTATCTTTCTGGTCTTTATCCCCTTCTAAAGAAAAAAGATGTTAATCAGATTCGGACTTTTTATTTCAGATATTGTAAATTTTTACTTTATCTCCCCCCTTGGTATAGCAATGGGAAGATAATTCGTAAGTTTGATGTCCCTGACATAAGTGAAAAGTTGGCTCTCCTGCATGAAAGGTTGACGGAATCAGCTTTTATCGTTTATCGCCTCATCATCCATTTGGTCCGTCTGTTCGGTTAATCTCATTGTAGCGTAGTGTTTTTTCTACTTGTAGTATATTTTGTTTGCAGTGTATTTTTTTTTCTTTTTGTTGCTCCACAACTGCCATAACTTTTTATGATGTGGGTTATAAATAAATAAATTATTATTATTATTATTAAAGATCCTCCAGAGCCGTTGCTGTTGCATAGGGCGTCGCTATTGCATAGGGCGTTGCTGTTGCAATAATCCCATGGTAAAAAATTATGCTTTACTTTCATTGGTTCATTTCTATGATTTATTTTCGAAATCCAATCACATTATTTTTGAGGAATATGTAGTTTCTGGGGGAAAAACCCAGTCTTTTTAAGAACTAATTTACTTTCCAGTGTGAAATTACGTTCCACCTGACTGGTTCTTCTGAGTGAAGTTTTAACATATTTAAAAAGGGCAAGTTTTTTGGGGTTTTTGAAAGTGTTATATCAGATTTGCTAGATCATTAAGACATAACTGCGAACCAGCCATACATAAGGGGAATAAGTGATTACACCCATCCCCGAAAATTCCGATTTTACTTTCACATCTTCGAGATATCTTATTCAAATCGTGTGTATTGTGGTATTTTTTTTTAATTCTTTTACCTCCTCCCTATGCATAACTCTATTTTCACAAACTTACAAGCAAGAACTTAAAGGTTGTTCATAGTTTACCCGCGAACTCAAATGGTAAAACTAAAAAATGAATGTTGTTACCAGATATCACCAAACCAAATGGTATTTCTAAATTCGGGGAAACATTTATGTATTGTGCTGCAGTTGTAAACAATCGTCAGCCTTTTAATGTTGAAGCTTATTTTGTTGTAATCAAGAGCAACTCCTCCAGTGTGTTTGCACATTTTATTTCAAATCAATGCCTTTTTTGTATTTAACTCGTCTATTTTTAATCAGTAAAATACAAACGATTTACTTTCAATATTTTGAAATTAATTCAATCTATGTCAATATCCCTCTTTGTAAAAGAAAAATAAAAAATAAATAAAAAAATAAAAAAATAAAAAAAACTATCAAGAGTCTGAAAAAAATTACTTACTGATTTCACAATGTTTGCTTTCCCCAAAACAGTAGCTCAACAGTTAATGCATAAAAATAAAATTTGTTTGGGGATTTCAAACACATTAAGAATACCATTTTGTAAACACAGATTTTAGCATGAAAGAAGAGAAACAAACTTTGTACTATATTTGAAAGAAGTTGAAAATATTAGAACTACAAAACGGTGATTTTACGCGGAAGGAATCTTCCATGGGGAACGATCCACAGGAGGAATTTTTGTCAAGGGGGATTTTTCAGAAAGATTTTCCACAGAGATAGGAGGCAAATTTACTAGCATTATTTGAAAAATTATCAAAATTAAAGAAAAGAACACTTTTTTCAACTGAAAGTAAGGAGCAACATTAAAACTTAAAACGAACAGAATTTATTCCCTGTATGAGGGGGCTGCCACCTTCTGAATCCCTAAAAAAATCACTTAAAAATCAGGATAACAAGCAAGGGATTGAGAGGGAGGGTAGTCGTTTTTTTTATGATACTCCTTACTTTCAGTTGAACAAACTTGTGATTTTTTTTTGTTTAATACACATAAGGATCCAATCAAACTATTACAAATTAGAACAAAAATTTATCTTGTACTTGGAAACAATACAAACTGACTATCCAAATAAGACGTATCTTAAGTGGCTAAAGTAGATGGTTTCCCTCGGGTGCGCGAACTTAATTTTTTTTTGTCCCCTCCCCCTTTCTCCTGAGATTTTTAAAAATACATTTTTTTTTGTTTTCATTATAAAATACCCTTTTTGATACTTCATTGAAGAAAAATAAAAGCAGCGAAATCTTTTCTCCCCTGGACTTTTAAAGACAAAATTTGCCCCCGCCCCTTACAAATTAGTGAATTGATGCACTATGTAAGTGCTCACTACCTAAAGTCATAGATTGTTGAAGTCCATGACTTTAGGTGAATGAAACATTCTATGACTTAGATCACTTCAATTCCTTAACAGAAATGATTTGGATTGATTTTTAAGGGTGTAGAATTACTGTCAAAACTATCAAGTACCAAAGATAACAAAATAAAAACCTTTGTTCTCTCTGGGTCCATCCCAAACACCATCATTTTCCAAGTTTTTTTGGTTCATTCCAAATTTTCAAGTTTTTAGGGCAATGGCTCATTTTTGCCAGTGTTGCCACGTTGAATGGTGAAAATAAATAATTAAAAACTTATTGGATAAATTTGACAACACTTTTGTCTGTAAATTCCTAAATTAACTTTTAGATTATTCCCAAAAATAAAAACAAGTTCAAATGAAGCTTCAACTTCTAAACTGTTTGGGGCCATATACTTTTAGTTTACTTTTTGCTAAATTTTCACACATAGTAGTTCTAACTTTTTTGTCAGTTTACTCTGTCCTTTGGTACTTTGGGGTAGATGGTTCCCTCAAGTATTCACTGCCTAATGCCATGGTTTCTATAAATGCCCATTTTAGACTTAAACAGATTTTCTCTATCAGTTTAATCAATAGGGATGCAGTAGCTCACTTTTAATGGTTCAGAATTACTCTGAAAAGGGTCAAATACATAAACTGATTACAACAGGGAGCTTCATTATTATATTCATTATGACATATATTTTTCACCCTAAGCATGGCAGTTTAGGTCCATGAGTCAAGATGGTTTTCATGGGTAGTAGCTTACTCCAAAAAACATCTATTTTCAAAGCCGTTAATATAAACCCCACCTGTTCAATACTCTTTCGAGATTTCTTCTTCCTTTGCCATTCATGATAGAACAGCATTCTTCCAAAAGCCCACAAAGCCCATACCTGTAAACATAAACCATACATAACCATAAACCAAACCATATACATAAACCATAAGCCCCACCTGTTCAATACTCTGTCGAGATTTCTTCTTCCTTTGCCATTCATGATAGAACAGCATTCTTCCATAAGCCCACAAAGCCCATACCCGTAAACATAAACCGTACATAACCATAAACCAAACCATATACATAACCATATACATAAACCATAAACCCCACCTGTTCAATATTCTGTCGAGATTTCTTCTTCCTTTGCCATTCATGATAGAACAGCATTCTTCCATAAGCCCACAAAGCCCATACCCGTAAACATAAACCATACATAACCATAAACCAAACCATATACATAAACCATAAACCCCACCTGTTCAATACTCTGTCGAGATTTCTTCTTCCTTTGCCATTCATGATAGAACAGCATTCTTCCATAAGCCCACAAAGCCCATACCCGTAAACATAAACCAAACATAACCATAAACCAAACCATATACATAAACCATAAGCCCCACCTGTTCAATACTCTGTCGAGATTTCTTCTTCCTTTGCCATTCATGGTAGAACAGCATTCTTCCATAAGCCCACAAAGCCCATACCCGTAAACATAAACCATACATAACCATAAACCAAACCATATACATAAACCATAAGCCCCACCTGTTCAATACTCTGTCGAGATTTTTTCTTCCTTTGCCATTCATGGTAGAACAGCATTCTTCCATCCTTTGAAAAAATGTACATATTATACACAGTCATGCTGAAACAAAAACAATTTTTAAATGCTTTTATTTGGTTGGTTGGTTTGCTTTGATTTATAAGTTGGTTGGGATTCCTTAGGTCTAAAAATGAAAGCATTGGGTGGTCATGACATTTCATAACAATTACAGAACAACTTTTAGGTCCCATACTTTCAACTATAGGATTATAAACTACAATATTTCCTGGTAGCAGGGGTTTTTGTTGTTGTTGTGTTTTTAATACATTTAGAGAAGAAACATAAAAATTATGCGCTTTTTCATTCTCTTCCTTGACACTGCAAATTCTAACACTATTTGACCTTCTTTGATAGAGGTCCATTTTTTAACACATCATCAACAGACACACTCCTTGTCTCTTTCTTGCTGTTTTTAATATTCAAATTCTTTATTTCCATGCTCTAAATTCTGATTTTATTTAAAATTTAAGGCCTAACTGCTGTAATTTTAGAAAAAACCATAAATTTTTCTACTGGTCATGGCTGTCATAGTTGCTTACATTTCCAGCCCCTATAAGGTGAGGTTATCAATTGGTTTCCATAGGAGGTTAAAAAACATGAAGAACTAACGTTTTTGGGTGACATTTGTTCTAGAAATGTGGATTTTATTCTGAATAGATAATAAATCTATTTCTTGCTCTTTTTTTAATATTCAAATTCTTTATTTTTATGCTGTAACTTCTGATTTTTGTATGAAACTTTAGGCCTAACTATTGAAATTTAGAAAACCACAAATTTCTTTACTGGAAATGGCTGTCATAGCTGCTTGTATTTCCAACCGTTAAGCAGTGGGTTATCAGTCGGTTTCCACAGGAGGTGGGAGATTAAAAAACATGAAAAACATACGTTTTTGAGTTCTAGAAATATGGATTTTATTTTGAATAGATAATAAACCTCTTTTTTTTTATCTTTTTTAATATTCAAATTCTAAATTTTCATGCTCTAAACTCTGATTTTTATTTGAAACTTAAGGCCTAACTGCTCTAATTTTATAAAAACCATAAATATTTTCACTGGTCATGGCTGTCATAGTTGCTTACATTTCCAACCCTTAGGAGGCGGGGTTACCAATTGGTTTCCACAGGAGGTGGAAAATTAAAAAAAAATGATTTTATTTTGAATAGACCTGAAATAAGAAGATCTGTGAAACTTTTCCAATGCAATGAGCTATAATGACTATTGTTCAGAGGCAACATGCATTTTTTTTCTTTGATAAGGCAGGAGAAAACATTTTTTTTAGGTTGGCCAAAACTGAAGGAAATCACAATTTAGGACATTGCTAATTTTTCTTACTAACACTTCTTGGGCATTAATTGGGAGGAGTCAGGGGAGTTGTGCAGCTAAACTGCCTTCTCTCCTACATTTGAAAAATCATCTTTTATGCCCACACTAAAATAAAAACAACAACAAAAATCATTGCTTATTTTCTAAATTTTTGGTGAATTGGCACTAATGCACACATCAGCCCTTTTCAAGTCTAATGGTCCTTTTCAGGCCACAGCATATAAGGAGAAAACCACAGCACATTTGTCCTTGCCCTTAATAGAGAAAAAAATTCTTCCAGTTATCTTCAGAATGGCAATCAAAAAATTTTTCTAGTTGATGTTCATTTTATAAGCTTACATAGACATAAAATCTCCTTCACAAAAACTATTTGACAGGTTGCAGTGACATAATGCAGTGGAGTATAGAAGTATATGTGAAATGATGGATTAATTTTGAAGGCATGACACACATACAATTCAGACTAATGAGATTAGTCTGAAACGAGTAAAAAACAAATGAAGTTACCAATTAGCTTTTATGTATATTACTATTCCCTTAAATATTTAGACCATTTTGCAGATCAGTCATACTGAATGCCCATTGGTCAGATGAAATTTCAAAGAATTTTTTTTTTAAACTTACTAAGCAACAACTTTTTCTTAAATGGTTTCCACAAAAAAAAAAACAGTTTTTTGAAAGAAAAATGAAAAACCATTTTAAAACCTAAGATGAGAAATTCATATAATAAGTCTAACTTAAAAAGAACAGAAATTAAATAAAATAGGAATTGGATTGCCACCTTCTTAAACTGTCTAAAGGCAAGGGCATTATTTCCTATGACATAAAAAAAAGCGATTATCTGTCCACTGAGGTTCCCTTGGCCTTGTCTATATGCCCTGTGATTGTCACCCATATCAGCAGAAAAAAATTAAGTTTTCATTCAACAAATTTATATGCAACAAATTTTTCTTCAAAAATTTTAGATCTCATATTGAAGACCTTTTTTGTCCAATGCGGTTACCTTGAAAGTTTCACTTTTTCTGCATGAGAAATAACCTAGTCTAGGAACTTTAATGCCAATGGATATGGTATTTACTGACCCCATATTCATGTGTCATAAGTCTCTAATGTTTGGTTTATGATTACCAAAAACACTAAACTCTAATAACTATTTTTGGACTGAGCTGAGCCAAAAATTCATGAGTCCTGGCCAATCCAAAAAACAAAAATATAACACTTTTAAGTGAAATAAATGGTTTTTGATATTTCCTGTCTATAGGGCCCCCTCAACCCAGGGAATACATTTGAACCTTTAAGAATAAACTGATGGCCCTTTTTAGGGCAAACCAATATTTCAGTGACAAAAGCATTTGGGCCCTCCTATCCCTCTCCCAAACATTAAGGTTGAAGTTCCCTTTTCCCATCTTAACACTCCCTGGAAGTGAATATAAAAATGTTTATTTGCATATCAGAGACATGTTTAAATATACAGATAAAGAATTGGAAAACTAACCACATTGCTCACCAGTAACAAAATTAAGTTGTGTGAAAGTTCTGAGAAAAGACCTAAGCCTAAATCAAGGAAGAATATAAGGCAACTTCAAAAAAGCACCAAAACCCTATAGGCAAGTGTGTATTCTGCTGATGAGCCCTTGTGTTGGGTGATCACCTTTGAACTATTTGTTTGATTTATATTTTTAAACATTTGGTTTATGACAACTTATACTTACTTACAACATGACTAAATGTCCATGGATTATTCTTAGCAGTTGAATGTGTATAGCTATGCTGTTTCACCTATGTATCCTAATTGGATGGATGAGTAAGGTTAAGGCCTTGTTCATGTTATCTAGGCCTATATTAATTACTAAAGTAGGAAAACAGTCTTCCTTTCTCTTTCTGTCTTTCTTTTTTTGCTTTATTTTTTATGTTCAGTTGTGTGGTGTGTGTTTGTGCTCTTGCATTGGTGATTTTTTTTTCACTACGTATATATATACATATATATATATATATATATATATATATATATATATATATATATATATATATATATATATATATATATATATATATATATATATATATATATATATATATATATATATATATATATATATATATATATATATATATATATATATATATATTGTCTCTGTAGGTAGCAAATTACTGAGTAATATGATACTTTTCAGACTGAGAGATGCTGTAGACAAAGTTTTAAGGGAAGAACAGTGTGGTTTTAGAAAAAGTAGAGGATGTGTTGACCAAGTTTTCACTCTTAGGTTAACAATTGAGAAGTGCCTTTGTTGTCAAACACCTTTGGTCCTCAGTTTTATTGATTATGAGCAAGCTTTCAATTCTGTTGATAAAAGAGTGTTAGCAAAGGTCTTATCCTTATATGGTATACCTGGAAAATACATTAAAGTGATTTGTGCTATGTACAAGAATAATACTGCTGCGGTTAAAGTAGGAAATGAGGTTATCAACTGGTTTTGTATTAAATAAGGATTTGTTTTCCAAATGAGGTGGGTAGTTTTCTATCCCCCTTTATATGGATCATTTTGATGGACTTCATCTTAAGGAGCACAGGAAAGGCAATTGGAGACCATGGAATCAAATGGAGAGGAAAAACGCTCCTGGACTTAGATTATGCTGATGATTTAAGCATATTAGATAAAAGTGTGAGCAAAATGAATGGATTTTTAAGAGGTTTTGGGAGTTCAGGGTGCTAGAATAGGCTTGAAAATTAATGTGAGGAAGACTAAGTCACTAAGGCTAGGAATAAGTGAACATGAAAAGGTTATGTTGGGTAACGAAAAGATTGATCAGGTTGGCAGCTTCACTTACTTTGGTAGTATTATTAGTAAAGATGGTGGGAGCAGTGAAGATGTTAAAAGTAGAATAGCTAAGGTTCAGGGTGTTTTTTCACGGTTAAAAAAGGTTTGGAAGAATAGGAAGATAAGTCTGCAAACCAAGATTAGCATATTGGAAGCTACAGTGATGACAGAGGTCAAATATGGCTCTGAAGCATGGGCGCTCCAAAAAGCAGATGAAAATTTACTAGATTTTTTCCAGAGAAATTGCCTATGGATTATTCTGGGTGCCTGGCTGATTGATCGTATTTCAAACAATAGGTTGTACAAAAAATGTGGTTCAATCCCACTTTCTAGGGCTATAATGAAAGAAAGGTGGACGTGGCCTAGGATGGCTAGGCCACGTTCTGTGGATGAAGGATGACAGATTGCCAAAGATTGTCCTTTTCAGCCAACTGCCTGGGCCTACAGGGAAAGCAGGTCGTCCTTGTCTGGGTTGGGAGGATGTCATAAATAAAGATTTAAAGGAAATGGGAACTTCCTGGGAGGGTGTAAAGAGGGAGGCCTCGAATAGATTAGGCTGGAGGAGGAGCGTGCGTAGCTGTGTTGGCCTTAGGCGGCTTGGTGCTGCAGTGCGTTATTAATAGTAGCAGTAGTAGTAGTAGTTATATATATATATATATATATATATATATATATATATATATATATATATATATATATATATATATATATATATATATATATATATATATATATTATATATATATATATATATATATATATATATATATATATATATATATATATATATATATATATATATATATATATATATATATATATATATATATATATATATATATATATATATATATATATATATATATATATATATAGTGCAACGACTAATTTATTGCAGTCATCTGAGGTTCTCAGCCTGGTGCAACCAGAAGAGGCTGTTTTGATGGATAGTGCTAATGAGTATGTGCCTGTTCCTATTAAATATACATATATATATATATATATATATATATATATATATATATATATATATATATATATATATATATATATATATATATATATATATATATATATATATATCAAATTATTTATAACCCATATATAAAAAAAAGGACATAACGCCCATAAGATGGAGTAACAAGAGAAAAACAATAAAAAAAAGAAGCTACAAATAAATACAGATCAACACCAACAAACAGTTAAATAAATAATGCTGAAAATGGATGAGATGCTATCAATGTAGAAGAACAAAAGTCATGTAGCCTTTTATCAATAGCACATATAGGCAAAACTAGGTGGAATTTATTCATTAAGTAACTATTTCTATTCCAAGGAGGGTAACTGAGAAGGAATTTAGCATAATGAAAATATATTCTACAAACAATTAGTTTCTGATTTTCACTAGAAAACTGCCAAACCAGACAAAGAGAAAGGAGATGAGGTGCAACTAGGCTTTTATATATTTTTGCAAGATTTAATTAATCTATGATAACAATTGAAGCATAAGCAATTTTCAGTTTTTTTTTTCTTCAAATTTTCATAGGATAATTTCACAGCTTCATTCATATTTTTTTCCAATAGGCATTCCAAGGTAAACTAATTTTTGAGAGAGGGGAACTTGAACATTAGCTAAAGACAAAAAAAAACTGGGTCTCTGGGTCATTTGTCTCTTTAAAATTGAAAGCTACAACAGCAGTTTTTTTCTACATTGAAACAAAGCCCAAAATCTTTGTATTCATTGTAAAGCTGATTAAACACATTTTCACATCCACTAAAAGTATGGCTTAAATTCAAAACATCATCTGCAAAAGTTATTAAAGACAAGTTAAATCCATGGTGAATGCAACTAAAATTAACAGAATTTTGGGCTTGTAAAACAGAGTTTTTAAATAAAGAAGGTGAGGTAAGGCCACCTTTCAAAATATCAAAAAGTTGATGGTACATTTACAGAAGGCATTTTACTATACAAAAATTTACCCTTCTTTTATATGCTTCAAGTAAAACTTAGGAAAAAATGCCAAAGCTTGAAAAGTCCAAAGCTTGAGCAACATCTAAAGCACTAAGGACAATATGGGATCTATTTCTTTCTGCATCATCAAGAACATTCATTAAAGCAAAAAGAGCATGCTCCTGACTAATACCTTTTTGGTAACCAAACTGATGGGGTGGGACATAACATTTAGAAACAGTTTCATCCAAAATAACTAACTCAAATAATTTAAAAATAGTACAAGAAACTGTTATAGGTTGGAACAAATTACAAGCAGTGAAATCCCTTTTGCCTCTTTTTGAGATAGTTGTTATTTGACCAACTGTAAATTGATAAGGAACAACTCTGTTTTCAATAGACATTTGAAAAGGTAGAGATAAATGATTAAAAAGAAAAGCACTTGCATAATCAAAATGTCTGGCAGCAATTCCATCAAATCCCATGGAATTTCTCTTTTTTAGTTTTTTACAACAAAACAATAGGCCTACATCACTTGGCTTAATTATAAATATCAAAGACTTTCAGACTTTTTTCAGACAAGCACTTAATTCGTTTTCAAATTTTTATTCAAGAGCAGGATTAGGAGAAGAAAACTCATGCTTATAATAATTTATCCAATCAGGCTCAAGAATATTATTTACACAAATGTGTACACAAGGGTACTCAAATTTTTTCTTGAGTTTTGAAGGATTCTCTGCAATTTTATGAGCATTTTTCTCAATAAGATCAGCCTTATGTTTTCTTAACAATTTAGCAAAAAAACTTCACAACATAGCTGCAAACCATTAATAGTCCAAGACTTCAGCCTGCCACAATCCTTCCAAATATTCAGAAAACTTGCATGCAGAAATAAGCAGACACACACACACACATATATATATATATATATATATATATATATATATATATATATATATATATATATATATATATATATATATATATATATATATATATATATATATATATATATATATATATATATATATCTTGATGGCTTGGAAAATGATTTTGATTTATTTATTGATAAGTGGTGTAAGAAAGAGAATAAAAATAAAGAGAGTTTTCAAAGTTGGAAGAATTTAATTATTAGTAGAATAAGAAATAAAATATATTCTAACTTAAAAAATAGTAACACTAAATCATTATTTTATAATGCGAAGATTAAACAAGCAATTGCTAATCTAAAGAATGAATTTGTAATTGTGCCAGTGGATAAAGCTAATAATAATTTTGCCATAATTTGTCAGAAGCTGTATTGTGATATCTTAAAAAGGGAGTTATGCACAACTAATGTTTACGAAAAGGTAAATATAGAGGATGAGAATTTAATTGAAAAGACTGAAGAAATACTTTTTAAAAATTTCAATATTAAAATTAATGACAATGATAAAAAGTTCCCTTTCCTATATTGGACTGTAAAATTTCATAAGAATCCCCCTAATCCACGGTTTATTGTTGGAGCAGCTAAATGTCCAACCCGTATTGCTGCTACTGACCTCTCTTTAATTTTAAAGGAAATTGTAAATAAACTTAAAACCTATTGTTCTGGTATTAAAAAATTTTCGAATTTTAATCCATATTGGAATGTTAATAATTCACTGCAGGTGATAGATTCTTTAACAATGGTTTCAGCTAAAAGAATTGAGTCTTTCGATTTTGCGACAATGTATACTAATTTATCACTTAATGTAGTGTTTGATAATTTAAAAACTGTTATAAAGAAATCTTTCCTCTTATCTAGTAAAAGGTTCTTAAAAATAGACATTTATAATAAAAAAGCTATATGGACAAACTGCTTTAATACTACAGTTAACTTGAGATGTTCCAGCTTGGATATGATTTTTGAGTTATTGGAATTTGTTTTATACAATACTTATATAAGATTTGGGGGTGATTTGTACAAGCAAATTGTGGGAATTCCCATGGGGGGGAATGCCAGCCCATTTATAGCTGACTTGTTTTTAAGTCAACTAGAATATAAATATATGATGGATAAGAATAATCCAATTAATTTAAAACATGCTTTGTCAAATAATAAAAAATATTTAGATGATATTTTGGTCTTAAATTGTAAGGATTTCATTGATATTTCTAAAAATATATATCCATCAGAGCTTATTCTTGAGCCTAGTCATGGCGCTGGTCATGAAGATCATTTCTTAGATTTAAATATTAATATTTGTGATAATAATAAATAAGTTTTAAAATGTATAATAAAACGGATGATTTTGATTTTGAAGTGATTAGTTTCCCATTCCCTGAAAGTAATATACACTCAAATATCACATATTCAGCGTTTTTCTCACAGTTACTTCGTTATGCAGGGATTTGTAGTCATTATATTGATTTTAAAAATAGATGTAAAATCTTAAGCCAAAAATTGATATCAAGAGGTATTTCTGCAAATAAATTAACTTGGCAATTTAAAAAATTTAGTTTTCATTATAACGAACTTTTAAATAAATATCAAAAGAATTATCTAGAAATACTTAAAGAAATTTTCAACTAATTTCGGAGGTTCGAGAAATGTTGTCGCAGCGCCATTTATTTTGAATTGTGTTTCTAATTGAGCGGATTTTCTTAAAAATTAGCCACATGGTAAAGATAAATTCTATAATTGTTTAGTTCATTCAGGTTTTTTGCAATGTGTTAATATTTGTGATTTGGTAAAATTTTTAATATTTAGTTTACCTATTGGTGCTAAAGGGAGGGATATATTAACAGGATAAGCTTGTTTTGGTTTTACTTGGTTGTTTTACATTTGCTGGGTTTTTTTTTCATAGGCTTGTATTTTGGGGGTGATACCTGACGCGGGGATGCCATGGATATTCTGTGGTAGCCACAACACTGTGCTGGGTAGAAAGTTTAGAGTGGCGAAACCCTATATAGGCCAGTGTATTCTCCTGATGAGCCCTTATGTTGGGTGTTGCCTCTGAATTATTTGTCTATATTATTTTTTCTATTGTTTGGTAAATGACGACTTATACTTATTGACGACATGACAGCCTGTCCATGGATTATTCTTTATGGTTGATTGTGTGTGGCTATGCTGTTTGACCTATGTGATTGTATGGATGAGTAGGGTTAAGGCCTCATTCAAGTGCTGGTCTATATTAATCACTAATTTAGGAAAACAGTCTTCCTTTTCTCCTTCTGTCTCTCTTTTTTTTTGTGTTTGTGCTGTTGCATTGGTGATTTCTCTTTTCATGATATTATTCCAGGTTGGATCCAGTGCTGGTGGAGAAAATTTTTTTTTAGTTTTCTCCCCGACAGACCTTTACCCTGGTCCAGGTTTTTAACCTGATATTGTTAATTATTGGTGAGATGGCACTTATGCAAATTTCATGTTCTTTCATGTTTTTGTTTATGTATTTATTGACCTATTGACCTATTGACCTTGGCATGTTTTTTGGACTTTGATTGTTGGATTTTGATTTGGATGTTGGTTTGTTTTGGATTTATTTTCAATAGCTTTTTATGCAACAAAACACAAATATTAGCCTCGGAATTCGGAATGATTTTTTGAAAGTTAGTAAGTGTAAAAGTCGTTGTTTTCTTTGCCAAGATCATTTTGTCCCATGGACTTCTGTTAAAAGTACATTATATAATAAAAATTTTGCATGCAAGTTACGTGGTAATGTTAATTGTAGAACAACCAATGTAATTTACCTATTAGAATGTAATAAATGATGCCTACAATATGTGGGGGGAAACAACTAATAATATATATAAAAGATTTTCTGGACATAAGACAACAGTTAATAATGAAAAAACTAATAACTATCTAGTTCAACATTGTAATAATGGTAAATGTTCCATATCAGATATAACTGTCACAATTTTAGAAAATTTAGAATTAGAAAATTTAAATAAAGAAGAGAAGAATAATAGACTACGTAAACAGGAGGATTTCTGGATCCATACTCTTGGTACAGCTTATCCTTTTGGGCTAAATGATCGTGTAGCAAAATATGGTGACATGTCTCATGTTGTTGTTAATTGTATTATGGTTTTATGGACCATCCTTTTTATACTTGTCCTACTAAACGTAAAAAACGATCGAGAGGACATAGGAAAAATAATAGAAAAAATGAATTAGATGTACATATGCTTTCTATAGATCTATGCCAGCTACTTGAATCTAGGGGTATAATTTCTGTAATAAAATGTCTAAATAATTTATCCAAGAGGAATTTAATCAAACTTTTCTGGATTGTTAAGAATAATACAGCTCTTGATTATAATTTTAAAGTAATATGTGATACAATTTGCATTCTAACTAAAACGAAATTTATTTCAAAAAAGAAAAAGTTCAATAAGATTAGTAATAAGGATAACAGATTATATTTACCTATTAATTTTAGGTTTAAGCAGATTGAAGATATTAATTTACCAGAAATTTTCAATCAGCGGCATGTGAAACAGGCCCTTCCTAGTAATTTGAATTATAATGATAGTCCAGTCTTAACTTATAAATTTTCAAAAACTATTGGGCAAATTATTTTTAATTATAATTTAATACTAAAAAGACTAGATAGTGATATAAATTGGAAACCAGTTTGTAATTGTAAGCAACTTGGCCCATTTGTAAATCCTACTTACAAACATGTTATAACAGGGGACTTGTCAATAATAAAGCAAGATGATCTTCAAATTATAATGAATAAAGGGGCTAATTTCCGTCTTTCTCATCATCTGAAACCATCGAGTGTTCTTGATGGCTTGGAAAATGATTTTGATTTATTTATTGATAAGTGGTGTAAGAAAGAGAATAAAAATAAAGAGAGTTTTCAAAGTTGGAAGAATTTAATTATTAGTAGAATAAGAAATAAAATATATTCTAACTTAAAAAATAGTAACACTAAATCATTATTTTATAATGCGAAGATTAAACAAGCAATTGCTAATCTAAAGAATGAATTTGTAATTGTGCCAGTGGATAAAGCTAATAATAATTTTGCCATAATTTGTCAGAAGCTGTATTGTGATATCTTAAAAAGGGAGTTATGCACAACTAATGTTTACGAAAACGTAAATATAGAGGATGAGAATTTAATTGAAAAGACTGAAGAAATACTTTTTAAAAATTTTAAAATTAAAATAAATGACAATGATAAAAAGTTCCCTTTCCTATATTGGACTGTAAAATTTCATATGAATCCCCCTAAACCACGGTTTATTGCTGGTGCAGCTAAATGTCTAACCCACATTGCTGCTACTGACCTCTCTTTAATTTTAAAGGAAATTGTAAATAAACTTAAAACCTATTGTTCTGGTATTAAAAAATTTTCGAATTTTAATCCATATTGGAGTGTTAATAATTCACTGCAGGTGATAGATTCTTTAACAATGGTTTCAGCTAAAAGAATTGAGTCTTTTGATTTTGCGACAATGTATACTAATTTATCACTTAATGTAGTGTTTGATAATTTAAAAACTGTTATCAAGAAATCTTTCCTCTTATCTAGTAAAAGGTTCTTAAAAATAGACATTTATAATAAAAAAGCTATATGGACAAACTGCTTTAATACTACAGTTAACTTGAGATGTTACAGCTTGGATATGATTTTTGAGTTATTGGAATTTGTTTTATACAATACTTATATAAGATTTGGGGGTGATTTGTACAAGCAAATTGTGGGAATTCCCATGGGGGGAAATGCCAGCCCATTTATAGCTGACTTGTTTTTAAGTCAACTAGAATATAAATATATGATGGATAAGAATAATCCAATTAATTTAAAACATGCTTTGTCAAATAATAAAAGATATTTAGATGATATTTTGGTCTTAAATTGTAAGGATTTCATTGATATTTCTAAAAATATATATCCATCAGAGCTTATTCTTGAGCCTAGTCATGGCGCTGGTCATGAACATCATTTCTTAGATTTAAATATTAATATTTGTGATAATAATAAATTAAGTTTTAAAATGTATAATAAAACGGATGATTTTGATTTTGAAGTGATTAGTTTCCCATTCCCTGAAAGTAATATACAATCAAATATCACATATTCAGCGTTTTTCTCACAGTTACTTCGTTATGCAAGGATTTGTAGTAATTATATTGATTTTAAAAATAGATGAAAATCTTAAGCCAAAAATTGATATCAAGAGGTGTTTCTGCAAATAAATTAACTTGGCAATTTAAAAAAATTAGTTTTCATTATAACGAACTTTTAAATAAATATCAAAAGAATTATCTAGAAATACTTAAAGAAATTTTCAACTAATTTCGGAGGTTTGAGAAATGTTGTCGCAGCGCCATTTATTTTGAATTGTGTTTCTAATTGAGCGGATTTTCTTAAAAATTAGCCACATGGTAAAGATGAATTCTATAATTGTTTAGTTCATTCAGGTTTTTTGCAATGTGTTAATATTTGTGATTTGGTAAAATTTATAATATTTAGTTTACCTATTGTAGCTAAAGGGAGGGATATATTAACAGGATAAGCTTGTTTTGGTTTTACTTGGTTGTTTTACATTTGCTGTTTTTTTTTCATAGGCATGTATTTTGGGGGTGATACCTGACACGGGGATGCCATGGATATTCTGTGGTAGCCACAACACTGTGCTGGGTAGAGAATTTAGAGTGGCAAAACCCTATATAGGCCAGTGTATTCTCCTGATGAGCCCTTATGTTGGGTGTTGCCTTTTTTTTGTGTTTGTGCTGTTGCATTGGTGATTTCTCTTTTCATGATATATATATATATATATATATATATATATATATATATATATATATATATATATATATATATATATATATATATATATATATATATATATATGTATATATATATATATATATATATATATATACATATATATATATATATATATATATACATATATATATATATATATATATATATATATATATATATATATATATATATATATATATATATATGGTAAAATTCTAGTTAATTGACTTCTTGCTATCTTGGAAAAGGTTTAGGTTATGAAAATGAAACTTTCAGGGATGGGTCTACAGGCTAAAGTATGTCCTGGGAAGGTATTTTGAAGTACCCACCTCCACTCCTTCCCCCTCCAGAAGGCCCTGAAATTTGCCTATATGACAGGTACTATACCTATTGAAATTTTGACAAAACAAAATTTTACCTTAATTTTCAGGTACTAGTTGCTTTTTCTCTGCCTTTAGTTCTGAAAATGCAATTCCTGTTATTTGAGTAGAATTTTGAGCCCTATCAATGTTTTTTTTTTTTTATTTAGGAAATGTATTTGCATATCTTTAAAACCTTATAAGATGGAAATGAGCAAAGTTATGAATCTTAAAACAATTTTGTTGTACTTCAATTAAGCAGAAGATCTATTTTGCAAGGTTTCACTTTTATAACACACATATTTTTAAAGGTCATCAAAGGTCAGGGCCCTCTAGAGGGAGAAGGAGTGGAGTTAGTTGCTTGAAAATACCTTCCCTGGACATAATTTTGTCTGTAGATTCATCCCTGAAAGTTTCATTTTCCTAACCTAAACCCTTTCTGAGATAGCAAGAAGTCAATTAACTAGAATTTTACCTATATGTATAATTGCTTCTACTGGAAATTCAGATTTAAGCACTTTTTTAGCTCTTAATACTGACAAATTTTCAAAAATTATGACAGTTCATATAACTGACTTACCAATAAAGTGAACATACCTATTGATGCCTTTTTTCATGTTCCTTATGAATATAATAATCGCTCAAATTTAAGCACTTTTTGAGCCCTTCAAAATGATGAATTTTCAATTGGAGTATGACTTATTGCTCATTTTCTGCAAAATAATACTATGTTTTCTCAGCGGCATCTTAGCCATTGAAAAAATAATACTACATTTTCTCAGTGCTAAAATTATTCATAACAAGGTTAGTTTAGGTTAGGTTAAAAAGTGGTTAAATTTAAATTTCCTGTAGAAGCAATTATTATATTTGTAAAGAGCATAAAAAAGGCATCAAGTGGTATATTCACTTTATAAAAAAACAGTTATACTGTTTGCTATAAATTCACTTATACATGCAGTAGGCTACCCTATTTATTGCTCTGTTAGGAGGGAGGTAGGTAAAGCAGAGCAGACTACTTTTAGGACTGAGATAGCCTAAGTAAGGAAAATGATTTTTTAAAGTATTCCTAAGTAAATTTTCTAGTGTTTCTATCAAATGAGTCCTTGTACTTGAGATTTATCAGACCTCCATTACAAAATAGAGGCCAACCTTACACTGCAGAAGAAATGTAAATGTACAGACGGCTATAGGGCTACTCAAAATTCTTCGCGATAAAACGACATCTGTTGTCTTAACGATTAAGGCGATTCTGCATGCTTATAAGATCCAAATTTCAGGAGGACTGAGTAGGGCTTCTACTTCTTATCATTACCCAAAAGATTTCATGTTTTCCCCAGGTTTCAAGTGGAGAAAAAATTTCTCATGTCTGCCTCGCGTCTACTAAAGTATTATGATTCTTTTTCAGATCTTTTTTTAAACTCCATCTGTCAAAATAATTGAATTCCTGATTTTTACATTGGAATTCTAGCTTACGAACAACAGGCCCTAGCGTAAAATAACCTTTCAGTGTAATTTAAAAAACGAGCTTTGCAGCCCTGTGTAAGATGCATCATGTGCAACAGTTTAATTCAAGTATGTCCGTGCACAGTCTTGAGTTACGCAAAATTTTAATTTGTCATTGATATTGATATTGATATGTCATTGTTGCTGATAAAGGGTAAAACATTGACGCTTATTCTTTCTGTAAGACCATTGGCAGTTACTTGATCAAAGCACAAAAAGAATCTAAGGTTTGAAGAAGCTCTAGACACTTTGAAATATGAAGATTGACATCCACTTGGCATCTAGCCAAACGAGGTGGTTGTCCGTCAACTCATTTGTGAATGAACTGTTGAAGGGCTCTCGGTGTTAATAAAAATCATATCATACCAATGCTGCCTGCTATGATTGTACTTTTACAATCTTAGTTACTTATGGCCCAAATATATACAAACGACACTGTTTTGAACTATTTTGAAAGCATGTGTTCAAACAATGTTCAACACGTGTTCAATCCGCTTAATAAACTACTTTCCGTGTTTGCCGTGTACACAATTGAACGCATTACTCACCAGACCAAAACATAGGAGTTTTTGTTTTCGAGTAGAAAATGGAAGCAGGTGATTTACTGCATGCTTCACTTCTTCTCTCGTGCCATGAGGATGAATTTGGACGTAAGGACAGAGATTTCCTGCCTACAAACAGAAAAAAACACACTTAGAAACAATAGGGAAAGTTTCCTCAAGACAGAGGACTTCAATTCAGTGAATATAAGGAAGAAACTCTCCAAGAATCGTCAGCACAACACGGGAAAAAATATAAAGAAGGAACTTACATTAAAATGCAAACTTTAAAACTAAAAATATTTTAAAAATGTTTTTCAAAGTTCAAAAAAACATTTTTAGTTTTAAAATTCGCATTTTCATGGAATATTATTTTATTTTTTTATTTTTTCTTGTGTCGTGCTGAAGATGACCCTTGGACATAAGGCCGAACTACACACTAAATTGAATTCCACTACCTTGAGAAAATTTTCTTTATTGTTCTAAGTGTGTTTCTGTGTTTGGGATGGAAAGGCAGTGTGGTCGTTGTTGCTGTTTATTGGCTACTTACCATTTCTAGATATGAATATTGGCTAAAGTATAGCTATAATTCTCCAAGAGCATGCCAAGAAAGAAGCCACCTATATGAAGACATTAATTCTCAAATTGTGTTCAGAATATCAATAGAGTTCTACAAATAGTATTTTTTCTGAACTTAAATGAATTTTTAACCAAATTTTTACTTTTAGGTTAATAGCAGAGAAGTGCCTGAGCTGTCACACACCTTTGGTCCTCAGTTTTATAAATTATGAGCAAGCGTTCGATTCTGTTGGTAGAATAGCTTTAGCGAAGCTCTTATTCTTGTATGGTATATCAGAAAAATACATTAAAGTAATAAGTGCTACGCATGAGAATAATACTGCTGCGGTTAAGGTAGGAAATGAGGTTAGCAGCTGGTTTTGTATTAAATCAGGAGTTAAGCAGAGCTGTGTTCTATCGCCCTTTATACAGATCACTTTGATAGACTCTGTCTTTAGGAGCACAAGAAAGGAAAGGAGAGACTATGGAATCAAATGGGGAGGAAAAACCTTCCTGGATTTAGATTGTCCTGATGATTTAGGCATCCTAGATGAAAGTGTGAGCAAAATAAATGAACTTGTAGAGATTTTGCGAGTTCAGGGTACTAAAATAGGTTTAAAAATTAATGTATAGAATACTAAGTCATTGAGGCTAGAAATAAGTGAAGAAGTAAAGGTGACGTTCGGTAACCGAAAGATTGATCATGTTGACAGCTTACTTACCTTGGTGGTATAATTAGTAAAGACGGTGGGAGCAGTAAAGATGTTAAAAATAGAATAGCCAAGGCCCAGGATGTTTTTCCACACTTGAAAAAAGTTTGGAAGAATAGGAAGACTAGTGTGCAAATCAAGATTACAATATTGAAAGATACAGTGATGAAAGTGATCAAATATGGTTGTAAACCACGTGCGCTCCTAAAAGCGGATAAAGACTTGCGAGAAAGACTTGCGAGATATTTTCCTGAGAAATAGCCTATGGATTGTTCCTGGTACCCGGCTGAGTGACCGTATTTCAAATAGTAGAGTGTGCAAAAAGTCTGGTTCTATTATGCTTTATAGGGTTATAATGTGATTGCTGAGATGGCTAGGTCACGTTCTGTGGATGAAGGATGACAGACTGCCAAAGATTGTCCTTTTCGGCCAACCGTCTAGGGTTAAACGGAAAGCAGGTCGTCCGTTGTTGGGATGGAAGTATGTCATAAAGAAAGATTTAAAGGAAAAGGGGACTTCCTGGGAGGGTGTAAAGAGATACACTTGGGGTATTTTGGGACGGATGAGGAACGTGCTTAGTTATGTTTGCCTCAGGGGCTTGGTGATGCGGTGAGTTGTTAGTAGTTGAACTGTTAGTATTACTAAATAAATGATTGGCTGCTAAGGATTATTTTGGATGTTATGAGCAGATAACAGCGGACTCTTTCCAGCCTATTGGATCGAAAAAGCAGAGACTGGAAAGAACAAAGAATTAACAGATTACATATGTTATGGGTACAACATTTTAGATTTGTCCTTTTTTTCTTCTATTTTCTTATGCCGCCAATTTAGGTTTACTGCGAAAAATAGTAAGATTGAAAGTATAACCTTAGCAGTTCTGCGGAAAGTATGAACCTCAGTCAGTATTGATGGAAAGATACATACAAGTTTCATCTGGTGCTAAACAAAATAGTTTTTCTTATTCTGAGCCGTAGCCTACAATGTATGAGTTGAAGTTTTTTTTTTTTTTTAATCTGTGTGGAGAAGACTGTCTGATGTTGTTTTGCCAAAGTTTTTTCGAACTGTAAAACTGTAGTACTGACTTTAGCTTTTAGCCCCTTCAACATCGCTCACTTTCTTGTAGAAAAATAGCCATGTTTCGCTTTGTCTGAAACATTAAAGAGTTTTAATTTGTATTATTGGAGGGGTAAAGACCCAGGACTACTCCAACACTCTTTTTTTTTACCGCCAGAGCTCCAACAGAAAGACAGAAATGCCATACCTTTTTTGAAGTGGAATTAAGCAGGGTTTTCCAGACTTTAAGACCGGTAAAACTAAGTGAACCTACAGATCCTTCGGTAACATCCTGCCTATACAACTACCAGCTTGTTAGCTCAAAGACAGGTGTGTTTTATGATTTTTTAGCACCACTCCACCACCAAAATTTCAGCACAAATGTAGAAACTTTCTTTCCAGGGCTTGAAACTTTTAAGGTTGGTATATTCGACCACCAGGACTTGAGAACTATGATTTTTAGAGGCATACACTGTTTCTTTGACTCTTTGCGAAGGGGGCAAAGTGTCGACCAAGAGTACAAAAAAATCAGCAGGATATACAGCTTCCAATACGAAATATATCTAGCAGAATGTATGCATATATTTTGTTATTCAAATGAAAGTTTTGTTATCTAAAGCTATACACAAACTGTTTTCATGCTGGAAAAATTTCCCCCGTGGGATATAGCTGAACCACCTTTAAATCAACAGTAACTAGTAATTATTAGAAGATATTTTCGACAATTATCAAAAAGAGCGAGGAACTTCTCAAAAATGATGCTAAATTAAAATAAAAACCACACCACTGCCGTTGCTGAAAACCTCTTAATGGAGGTTCGCTTCCCTTCCCCCCTCCTGAGCCACAAGGAAAGTCAGATTTCCACAAAATATCAGCCATACCTCTTTGCATCTCGTATCTAGGTAATATGAGAAGAGGGTGCACAGATGCTGCAGATTTTTTCTAGGCTGCATCAATCTGTTGCTGGACTAAAAGTTGACATAGGCTACGTTACCTGAAGCTTGAGCGAGGGATGTACAGCACGCAAAAAGTTAAAGGTTCAGATAAGCTACCCTTGTAGTGTAGGGTGCAGAGGCCCAACTATAAAGCGAGTATAGTAGGTAAAAAGTAATTCTTTTATATCGTGCTTCTACTCAACAGCATCTGTGCAGCCTTACAGCCAATTGACTGAATAATAAACAAAACATAACAAGTTTTTTTTTATCAGGGAAGCTAATCTGCATTTGTATAGTAAAAATTTCTGGAAAACATAGGGGTATGTTCAAACGGTAAAAGGGGGATGGGGAGCTAAGTGACAGTTACAATGATAGGGAGAAAAATTGCTCTAGCTGCCCTCTTTGTGTAGACTACAGTATCTTTCTTCTTTCTTCCTAACAGCTTGGTTTAACAAATTCCCTGAGATTTCAGACTTCCTAAACCTATTTAAAAAAAAAACAGCGTTGTCGGTGTGAACCCTTTTCTTTATCTTAGAGGGATCACGCGAAAGTTAGAGTCTATGATCGGCTGGGCAAAACTAGCCTTCTGCAGGCCAAACCTGCTATCCAAGCTTGAGAAAATCAATCCAGATTGCGGGGGATGTATAGCTTTGCTATTAACAAATCGTCAACAAAATTAGCTCACCAGCATCTTTTGAATTTCAGGAGTTCTGTGATAGTGGTGAACGAATACAACTACCCACTAGAGTGCTAGGTCACTTAGTTCTACTTCCATTAAATGTGGATCTCTTTTCGGTTAATAGTTCTTCAATAAACTCCTTTATCGCATTCATTAATCATAATCGTCTTTCAGTCACATCGTCTGATCTCTCCCAATGGCAGTAATATGATCTGCAACCAGCTTCAGGATCTGTATACTGTCACCATCATTGGCAAATCCTTTAAAAGGCAAGTCGACACTCAGCTACTTTCCTCGTTCATAAGACAAATTCCTGATTTCAGGTCTTTTGGAGGTACCGTCTTTTATAAAAAAAAACCGAACTTGGTCAACAAGACGGCGATTTCTGCGTAGTATTGCAATTCAGGCGGAAAAGCCAATAAGGGCCATTAGTCGGAACATACTTAAATTCGACAGTCCAAACATAGCGTAAGAATAATTTTTACTTAGATGGCAATGTCGGGTATTTGTGAACCATAATTTGAAGAAACGAAAAAAATATTTTAGTTTAAATTCCTGTCTTGTTGATATGTATGGATATATTCTTGTCTGTTTCTTTTTTTAAAGTAGGATAAATTACGAATAATTTTGGTAAGTTTATTTTTCTTATAGCATTACTTTTAATCAGTTTAGGCTATCTTTTGGATGATGCAGCTAGACTATAATGTTTTTTTTTTTTTTTAGCTAGGCCTGGGTAAGGTACCCAGTAGGCCTAATGTTAATGGTAAGTGTTTACTTTTCTTGGGTAAAATTCTAGTTGATTGACTTTTGGCAATCTCGGAAAGGGGTTAGGTTAGGGAAATGAAACTTTCAGGGATGAGTCTAAAGGCTAAAGTATGTCCTGGGAAGATATTTTGAAGTACCCACCTCCACTCCTTGTCCCTCTAGAGGGCCCTGACATTTGATGATCTTTAAAAATATGTGTGTTATAAAAGTGAAACCTCGCAAAATTGATCTTCTGCTTGAATGAAGTACAAAAAAATGTTTTCAGCTTCACAACTTTGCTCAATCCCAATTTATGAAGTTTTGAAAATACATTTCCTAAATTTTGAAAAAAAAAACATTGATATGGCTTAGAATTCTACTAAAGTAACAGCAATTGCATTTTCAGAACTAAAGGTAGAGAAAAGGGAACTGGCTACTGAAAATTAAGGTAAAATTTTGTTTTTTCAAAATTTCAACAGGCATAGACCTGCCATGTAGGCAAATTTCAGGGCACTCTAGAGAGAGAAGGAGTGGAGGTGGGTACTTCAAAACATCTTCCCAGGACATACTTTATCCTTTAGACCCATCCCTGAAAGTTTCATTTCCCTAACCTAACTCCTTTCTGAGATACCCAAAAGTCAACTAGAATTTTACCAAAAATTTGTCTTTTTTAAGAGCTCAAAAAGTGCTGAAATTTGAATTTGAAAATAGAATAGCCTACTTTATTAGCAAAGTTTCTGCAGCAGCTGCATCAGCAATTCCTTAGTCACAGAAAGTTACTGGAGTCACTGCAATACCTACTTCCTCAGCACTGTATTTCTGTCAACAAAGCAAAAATAAAGGATATAAACTCTGACTAATTTTTAATATTTATACTCGGACTAATTAATATACTCTGACTAATTTTTGGCATCTTAATGCAGACAGATATAGGGGAAGTTAGCAAGCTGAGTACATAAAAGCCTATACATAAAAGTACCAACATAGCATGTACTAATTCAACTAATTCAACTTACTAATTTACTAATTCAAACGTGCACTTGTTTTTACTCTGTAAGGAGTTTCATTGAAACTCTGTTTGTTGATTGAAACTCCGTTTTTACTCCGTAAGGCCCAGCACAACTGTGTAAAATTTCAATTTTCTTAAAAAAATAAATATTCCAATGAATGTATGTCTTTTCTGTCACTTTATAAACTCCTCACAAATACCTGTTCATTCCAACCAAGATGAGATGTGGCCACTAATATGCAAAAATGCAATCAGCAGATAAAGCCTCATTAATGGCTCAGTGGAGGAGAATATGGATACAGTTGTGAAACTTGGCACCAAAATTTTTCATAGTGTGCTTGAAAGAATGTGATGATTTTTTCCACTATACATAAATTTGGTAAAATTCTAGTTAATTGACTTCTTGCAATTTTGTTGTACTTCAATTTCAATTACAAACAATTTTGTTGTACTTCAATTAAGCAAAAGATCCATTTTTCAGGGTTTCACTTTTATAACACATATTTTTAAAGGTCATCAAAGGTCAGGACCCTCTAGAGGGAGACAGAGTGGAGGTAGTTGCTTCAAAATAGGCTACCTTCCCAGGACATACTTTAATCTGTAGATTCATCCCTGTAAGTTTCATTTTCCTACCTAAACCCTTTCTGAGATAGCAAGAAGTCAATTAACTAGAATTTTACCATAAATTTTAAAAAGGATATTTGGCCCAAGAAGCTTTGCTTGTTATGGGCCATACAACATAATAATAAAACACCAAGAGAACCATAAATAGTAACCTAAATCAAACAATACATATGAAACAAAGATGAAGGAGAATAAATAATAGCATACAGTAAAAAAAACTGGTAGTAATTATAAAATAGAAATAAATAAAAACCAATAAAGTAGAGAAACAGGAAAGGCCAAGTTGACATTAAAACATCAGAAAAAAGACAAATAAACAAGGACTTTAAAGGTTAGGAAGATTCCTGAAAATAATTTTTAAAAGAATAGGAGAGAGATATATCAGTTGGGAAAGAATTCCAAAAGGAGAAACAATAGAAAAAGAGAAAACAGGGGAAATAAAAACAAAGCAAAGGGAGAGAAATTACTAAACTAGAAAGACCTGACAAAAAGCTGCCTTTACAGAAAGAAATAGAGGGACATCTGCAGAGATGGAGTTCCATAATAGAATCAATTGATAAAAAGGAGACCTCTGGGCTTCTGTAGATGATTGTTTGGGTAAAATAAATCTGCAAGAAGAACTACATAAAAAAGAAGAGTACCTGCCTGAGCCTGTCCATGAAAAAAATTGCTGCAGAGGTGGTGGAGGTGTACCTAGAAAAGCAGATTACACTAAATTTTACCAACAATGCAATCCAGCAGAGCTATTCCAGTATCATGTATATTGTGCGATTTAGGGTAGCCTACTATTTATGGTTCTCTTAGTGCTTTGTTATTGTGTTATATGTGAGCAGAAAATAGATTTATTAGTACTACCCCAGACAGAGCAGCAATAAGAAAGGTAAGGAAAAATAAAAGCATAATTGAAAGAAAGCATAACATCTGGAGGAAGAAATGAGTTACCCTAGTGCAACATTGAAGACTGGCAGAGGATGAGGGAATGGGTATGAGTTATATGTGGCTTAAAAAAAACAGTCATGATGCACACCAAGAAATTTCACTATAGTAGCTTGTGGTATAACATCATTCCCATAAGTCAGGATGATTGGCTCCTGTACATCTTTCATATGGTAAGGGGTCTTGAAATTAATGATTTCTTAAAATGTACAAACACTGCATTTTCTCTCCTCAAACTCCTCAATAAATTTAAATGTCCTAAATCACATTGTTCGAGGATTTTTCTCTCTTTCGTACATCCTACCCTTGGATACGCTTGTCCTGTTTGATATCCTGGCATCTCCAATGAATTGTCAGACAGAATAGAGGCACTTCAAAGAAGGTGCCTAAGAATTATCTTCAATGAGGGTTAAGTGTCTTACCTTTCTCTTCTTTGGAGAGCAAATCTAGTCACCCTTAAGGAAAGGAGAACACACATTTCCTTGCGTTTTGCCCACAATGCAGTGCATAACCCTTGTACTACTTCTCTTTTCCCTAGTGAACATTTACTCCCCCCCGAGAAAAAAAGAATCCCCCTCCCCACCTTCTGTTTCAAGAAAAATCCCCCTTCTTGCCCCAATAAGAGTTTCCTCTGAAAGATATAGAAGAATGTTCATCCCTCACATACTTGAAATTTTAAAACAATAACCTCCCCCCCCTTCTCTCTCCACTTTTATCTTATAGTTTTAGTGTTTATTTTGTAATTGCAAACTTTGTGATTCTTGCTAGCAAGACTTTCCTTTAAATTTTTTTTCCTGTTTTAATTTTACAAGTTTTTATTGTTTGACTTTTTTATTGATTGCAATTTTATGATATTGACCATTTCTTAAATCTTTGCTATTTTTTTGTACTGACACAAGAGTGCAATTTTGGCCATTTTGGGCTTGTGATAGCCACTTTGTTGAAATAAAATCTTATTTTATGAGGAGAAAACTTGAATTGAGAGATCATTTTCAAGCAGTTTCAGAGTAGTAATTGTGTCTTCTCTACTGCGGCCATTCCCCCAGATGCTAGGGTCATTCCAAATTCCAGAAGTGGATGTACAATAACTTTGTACAGCCTCTTGTATGTTTCCGATTTCAGGAGAAGTTGATGCTGTACTTTATATCAAAGGCTTTTAATCAAATGTTGACAATGTTGACATTCACTGGAAGGTTGTAGTCAACCTTCAAGTGAATTAGGTTGTAGTCAAATCCTTGTTGAATTCGAGTATATGCATTTGTAATGAATCAGTGCCTTTGGAATCTATTACTTCAGTAAATTTCTAACACTAAGTAATTTTAAGCAATTCTATTTTCAGTTTCCTGGATATGTGGAATGAGTACCAAATCAAAGATGAGTACAAAACGTGCATGGAAGCTTGGTAAGTACTTTTTGTATTCTTTTTTTGTTTTCCTGTGTTTTTTTTTCTTCTACACAAAAAAAAACGCACAACCTGAATAAACATAAGGAAAAGGATAAAGATACATTGCTAAGACATTAAAAGGTGTCCAACCAGCATTATTATTATTATTTATTGGAAAACCAGTCATGCAAAAAAAGCAAAAGACAGAGGAGTAAACGAAAGAAACAAATCAAAAGAAGAAGAAATACACACTGAGCGTGAAGACAAATTTAACTACTGGGCAGTAAGAAAAGGAAAACAGACAACAACAAAATATGACTATTGAAGACTATTGAAATAGTACAGAATACCATTCCTGGGCAGTCATGTTCACTTTTTTATTGTGTTAAGCTATTACTCTAGCTACTGCAATATTTAAGTCAGAAATTTTAAACTGACGGACAGTTTTTGAGTTGCTTTGCCAGGGTGGAAGGCGGAGTAAATATTCTGCAAAATGGAAGAAGATTGAGCATATTTTTGTTTGGTCAATAATAGTTAACAGTTTCCAAAAGGATGAAATATACAGAATGTGAGGGAGAGCTATTGCATTGAAAAGGCTAGTTAGCAAATGCCTTTTGAATCTAAAATTGCAGGAAATTATTGACACATAAGATGCGGAAATACGGCGGGTTAGATGTTCAATAAGGAGATTAGCCTGTGTTGCATGCCTGTTACCAACCTTGTGGCAGCAGGAATTGATCCCTGTGCTGGATATTACCAAGCAGAGCATCTGTCTACTGTTCTACCACAGGTTTAGGATAAACATAGCTTGATTCATACTAAAATTAGCATAAAATCTTAACCAGAAACAATGATGTCTGCAGGTATATTTTCATCTCAGCTCTTGCAAGTACTATTTTAAGCAATTAAAACTTCTTTAATAATAAGTTTTATTCAGTTGATTGTCATCTAATTAAAATAATCAAAAACTGCACAAAATAGAAAATAGAAAATTGCTCATGGGAAAGCACTTCCTCTGCTACTTCAACATGTAATGAAAATGATTCAGTTAAAATCTCAATACCCAATGTATGTCTCAAGAATGATTTAAGGAGATTTGGCTGCATTAAGTGAAAGTGCTGCTTTGAAAAGACAAACTCTGCAGTAGAATAGAAAAACAGAAAACTGATTTTATTGTATGTTTTTATGTAAATTTATTTTATATTGGGAAGAGCTTTTAGGCATATTACGAATTATGCTGAAAATTGGGTATTAATGTCTACTGTTCCTGACTTTCTGTGAGTGACAAAAGGGGAATTCAACTAGAATTAAAACAGAATTTCTAAATTTATTGACAGCTAAATAAGATAGAGAGAGACAGATTGTGTTCTAGGGGGAGCTGTAGATTAATCTAGTACAAAAAAAGACAAAATGTATTTTTTGAATTAGTAAATCTGAATTATGCAAATACATTTATTTACAATCTATTGGATCTAGTTTAAGAACATATTATTTCAACTCAAAAAAATATCTGGATTAAAAGCATTATTTATTTTGAAATCACTTGGACTACTTAAAGAGACATCACAGGGGAATGGACTTGGACCAGGGCCTAGTAAAGGGGAAAACAAATGTGGTCAATTAACACAGATTATTCGGTTTGAGTGTACCCCCTCATTTAAATTAAACTTTTCAGGACCTTTTAAATTACTAAAGCTCCATTATGCAAAAACATTGAGTTCCAGCTTATTGAATGCAATTGACAAGTATAGGGACGTATGCAGGATGGAGGGGCCTTGGGCCTACCCCCCCCCCTATAAAAGAAAAAAAAAACAATTCAAATTATTAAATACGAATTGCTTTCACGATTTCCCCTGCCTTCATTTTCTATTTCCCTTCTGACCCGAAAGAAGTTCCTGCATGCATGCCTAGCTACCTGCCCTGACGATATGCTCTTGTTTAAGCCCTTTTAAGTTTTCTTGTCATTTTAAATATTTCCAGTCAATTAGATATTTCTTTTGAGATATTGTCACTTAAATATACAAATCACTATAAGAAGTCTTCAAACTGTGTAAGGGTAGACCCTAGGTGACTTTCGTGTTCGACTTAATGCTGGTTTCTCCTTTTTAACATCTACAATTATGCCAGCTTATGTCTTACTGCTGGTTTCTGGCTAATGCTGGCTTATGTCTTGATGCTGGCAATTATGCCGGCTTATGCATTTGACCTAATGCTGGTTTCTCCTTTTCAACATCTACAATTATGCCAGCTTATGTCTTGGATTCAAGAGTCCAATGAAAATTATTTGTCAGCTGAAGTAAAAGAACAAATATACATTGTACGTAAAGAGAATGACTTTGGCGACAATTTCGATGAAAAGCTAAAGTTTAGATAGGATCAGAGGGAAAAAAAACTTGCTGTGCAGATAATAATAGAAGTGCAAATATTTTGGTTTCACACCGAGAAGCCTACATAAACGGGAAACAAAAGGAAGAAAAAGAAAATAGCAGAATGAATGTAATACGCTCATAAAAAAAATTAGAAGATGCAAACACAAACGACAGCTAAAGAACCTCAACTTGTGTTGGGTTCAGCTACTCTGGTCGGGCTTACTGGAGCTACGTGCTTTCGACTGAGTTCGTCTCTCAAGAATTAAAGCCCCAATATATATATATATATATATATATATATATATATATATATATATATATATATATATATATATATATATATATATATATATATATATATATATATATTATCATTGAGAAATGATAAATGTAATCATTGGTACATTGGCAAGGAGGAGTACAAAAATTTAATGGTTGTACTCTCTTTTTAAGAATTGTTTACTTCAAGTCGGCCAAGTTAATCATTGGTTAACATAGCTTGTCAAGCAAAACTTGAAAAGGAGAGGGGGTGAAAAACCTTTGAAATTTAGTCGGTAGTGGTTCGTCGGAATCTCAAAAGTTGGGTCCTCCAAACTCTTATAGGGATTGAGGTAAAGTGATTTTCAAGATGTCCAAGATGATTCTTCTGGTATACAGATTCATTAACAAAAAAATCACGAAAAATTGTATTGACATTGTGTTCTCAAAGCGAGTTTTTTTCATAATGAGTAGCTAAAGCATTGTTTTCAGACATTGGGGGCTTATGTTTTGTGCCCACACAAACGAAATATTTATTCACAGCAGCGTGTATAAGTACCACGCCAACAGTTAGTTTTTGTTTATGCATTGAAGATAGAGATCTCGTGGATATAAACATGTGGTTCTTCCACCTCTATATTTTTTGCATATATATTGTCGTTATGATCTAAAAGAAGAGTGGAGGGCGGGTAAATTTAATATATTAATGCTCATATAAATTTTGTTTCTTACAGTACCAAATTTTATTCTTTGGTGTTTAGTCTCACAATGAAATGTCCACCTTTAGATGAAATGGTTTGAAATTCGCCAGTCTGTAAGATCTTCTATTTTAAGCCATCGCATGGGCGATTTTCACAGAATTTTTCTGAGACTTCTTCGGAAAAACACCATGTCAAAATGGACTATCATATTTTAAGCCTTCACGTTAATTTTTTTGAAAAAACAAAAAACAAACAAGCGATATCCTTATGTGAGCAATTCTTAGTAAAAAGGTTCATGGAAATAAGGCTCTGTTGAGTACCTGTTTAAAATCTTGCGTCAATAGTCCATTTTATGGAGGAACAAACAAGATAATTTTATTTATTTAAGCACTAATTTTCCCAGCTGGATACACAAATTTTTCAAATCTGATTTGAAACACAAGCGAACTGAGTATTTTGTTCTATATGTTATTTTTGTTTCATTTATTGGGTGGTTTGAATGCTAAATCAAAATTCGACTCCCTTTAGAACCTAGCTTACTTCCATTATAAAAAAGCTACTTTAATAAAGCTACAAGTTACTATAAAGAAGCTACAACAGTAGCTATTTTAATTTAATTTTCCGTTTTCCACTTGCGTTTACTGACTTGACGGAACCAACGTGGAACCGAAACTAAATTTACTCTCAAACAACACCATAATCTGGAGTTGGTCATCTTTATTTCAGCACAGAATTGGTCGCGTCAATTTATAGAAAAGAGGGGGGAGGGAGAAATGTATTTTACGTAATCTAGAGGGGAAATTTTTTTCCAAATGAAAAATGCAAAAACGGGGATTTTTAATGAAAATACCGAAACAAACCGGTACTTTTTAAAATCTAGGGGGTCTAGGGGAATGTGGGCAAATACCCCCGCCCCTAATTTACTCCTCTGTACAGAGCCTTGGCTCTATTGCAAACTGCACTCTGGTATTCTTTTTGGAGTTACACAGCTGTTCTTAGACAGTTTCTTTTAATCAAGCGCGGACGCAGGACAAAAGAAAAGCAAGACATTTTCTTTAGGATCTCCGCAACTCTATTATTGTTTATACGGAGCAGATCTAAGGCTTCAACATCTTGTTGCTTGAATGATATATTTGATGATTTTTTTTCTACTTTTATGAGACGCCGATCCAAGTCAAACATCGAACTGTAAGTAAGGAGCGACTCAGCTTAATAATAACCGAAACTGCAAAAATTGAATTTTGATTTCAGTAGATATATCAAAAGAATAGGCCTTTTGTGCTGATTCCAAATTTATAAGATTCAGTAAGCTTACTATTACCCATCAGAAGCTACGAACCTGACAAAATTTGCCTCATTTTAGAAAAGGGGGAAACAGCCCCAAAAAGTCAAGGAATCCCAATGAAAATCGCACCATCAGATTCAGTGTATCAGAGAACATCACTGTCGAGATTTGAAGCTCGCATCTCCAAAAATATAGGATTCCGTGTTTTTTGCTAGAACAAAGATCACGGATTCGCTTTTTTTCCCTAGGGGTGATAGTTTCGAACAAATGGTTCTAGAATCTCAAGAGAGGGCTCATTTTAACCAAAATTAAAAGTTCTAATGTCCTTTTTAAGTCAGTAAAAATGTTGGAGGGCAACTAGACTCCTCTCTGTGCCACGCCCGCCAATCAAAAAATTTTAGATCGTCATTTCGTTCAGCATAGTTGAAAAACGCAACAACTATGTTTTTGGGGATAACATGACCCCCTGGAGCCTCCGGGGGAAGGGCTGTAGGTTATGAAATTCGCCATAGTTTATATATATAAAATTGTTATTCGGAAGTATACAGGCATTTTCCCGGGAGGGAGAATTTCCTGATTTCCACGGTGAGAATCTTCCACGGGAAAGGACATTTCCAGGGTACAACTTTTCCAAGGAAAATTCTACACTTTGGAATTTACCAGAATTCCTATAGACCTACGAAATTCGTTTACTTGTCTTATTTTCTCTTTGCCTACTCATTTTTATATGCGGAAATGTTCAGGGGAAACTTTCAGTTGGGCTGGAATTGTCTGGACGATTTTTTTGTAGGTGGTGGGAGATTTTCCTGGGGGAAATTTTCTGTGGGAGAATTTCTCAATGGGGAATTTTCCATGGGAGGAATTCTCTACGGGCTAATATTTTGCGGGAGCGGTTTTCCATGCAAGGGGGATTTCCTGGAAAATACTTCTATGGAGGGGATATTTCCGGCATGATTTGGAAAAAAAAAATCAGAAGTTGGTCTGTTTAAAATGAAGGTATGCTAAGGAGAATTTTTCAGGCGGAATTTTGCACGAGGGGGAGACAAATGTTACCATAAACGTTTCTGACTTTTAAGTGAAAATACTGAGTTTGATGTCTATTTTTATATATTAAGCAGTTTGCGGCAACGGACTGTAAATAAAGAAAGACCTATGCTTACATTAACCAGAACCTTAATTTTAGCAACATACATGTTAAAAGAACTGACTTTTTATGGTAATTCCAATGATATAAAATTTGGGAAGTTTAAAATTAACTAAAAAAAGTTACGAGCACGAGAATATTTGCTTCATTTACGAAAAAGGGGAAAACACTTTTTCTCGTAACAATGCTCTTTTATTCGCACATCGGACTCGGTCTTAAATTCATCCTAGCTAATCTTCTTCCATTCACTTTTACAAATATATTTGATTACTTTAGTCACTTATTACTAACCAAAAGAAATTAAGTGCTAGACAAGTTGTGTCAATCCTCAAGTAAATTGTTACGCCACCCATCAATGCAAGTACTAATATGAACAATTAACAACAAACAGCGGGGACTTATTGGGCAGTGCCCCTATTATATCTTGGATAGTCCTGGGCTTGATTTGAAAAACGATCCGAAATTATATAAAAAAAGTCTTTCCAAATGAAAGTGAGGAGCGACATTAAAACTTAAAACACTAAAGCTAAAATTGGTACTTAATTCCTAGTTTTCCGCTTAGATTTTACTGACTTGACGGAAACAACAAAATCAAATTTAATATCTCAAAAAATTTCAAAAAGTCTACTTATCCTATTTTAGGTAAATACCACTATCTTTAGTTGGTCGTCTTTATTTCATCGCAGAATCAGCGGCGTCAATTCACGGAAGGGGGGGGGGCAAGTCTTTCTCAAAATATAGTGGTGCAATTTTGTTTTATTTTTGTAAATGAATATATATATATATATATATATATATATATATATATATATATATATATATATATATATATATATATATATATATATATATATATATATATATAGTAAATAGATATGAAAATACGAAAACAAAGGCCTTTTTCAAAATCTAGGGGAGGGGGTGCATATGTGGCATCAAGTCATGGTTAATTGTAGAAAAAGCCAAGACAGATAGTCTAATTGAGTGAGAAGAAAAACATGGCATTAATTCCCCCCCCCCCCTTCATTGCCGACGTTACCATCTCCCACTTGTGCTACACCTTTCATGTCACTCCAAAATGCCGAACTAGTTTAGTTGGTCATCTTTATTTCATCGCAGAATCAGTGGCGTCAGTTCACGGAAGGGGGGGGGGGGAGCAAGTCTTTTTCTCAAAATATAGTGGGACAATTTTGTTAATTTTTGTAAATGAATATATATAGTAAGTAGACTTGAAAATAGGAAAACAAAGGCATTTTTCAAAATCTAGGGGAGGGGGTACATATTTTGGGGGCAGGGGGTGAATGTCCCCGTTTGATGTCTCTGTAGGGAATCATAGCTTCATTACTTACTGAACTTCGATAATTTTTTTTGGCGATTTCACGGCCTTCCTTAGACAGCACCTTTCAATCAAGCACGAACGCAGGACAAAAGAAGTGTAACCCATCTCCTTTAGAATCATTGCAGTTCTATTATTCTTTTTTGTGGGACTCATCTTATGTTTAACATTTTGCTGCTTGAATAATATTTTTGAAGATTTTTTTTGTGTTTTTGTGAGACGCCTATTTAGTTCATAAAAAAAGGCAATTACACGAAACAAATTGAAAACAAATTACACGGGACTAAAAGGAGGAGTGAAAATGAACTTACTTTTTTACCCAAGAGCTAAAATAGGCAGTTTTATTGTATTTTTTTTTTTAAAAGACATAATTTTTTTTTATCAGTCATAGTTTTTTGGTAGAGAATTGGGATATGCACTCAGGGCTTCCACTTCAAAATTGTCAAAAACATATTATCATAGGCGAAAAACATAAGAACGTTGAAACTTGAAAAACATGAGATTTCGCATGAGAATTTTCTTTTGTTTATATTTTGAATTCAGTGTTCAAACGAAAATCAAATTTGGCAGCAGATCATTTTATCACTCATTTCTATTTAAACTCAGCTTTCAACTAATAGGCACGTATTCTGCGCTCCTAATAGTGTCTGGTTTTTACTCACTGGGGTTTGGTATTGGTTTTGCGTTGCACCTACAGGGGAGATTTTTGGTCTCACCTAATTACCATATCCTTACTTCTTACTCTTACTACTTACTTCTCACTTACTCACTTACTTCTTACTAGAACCTGATTCCCGAACAAGTTTTTGGGAGTCTACAACGATGAGGAAAAACTAGCCACTAATGAACCCAAAATGGGTTAAAGAAGTCACCAGCGAATAAAAAAAGCATATATAGGAAAAAAGTCAGTTCGCTCGTTACTAAGGAACACAGCTAATATCAACCTCCAACTAAGATAATAAAAATAAATCATCGGACTAAAGTTTCATAATAAGCATTCCCCTACATTCTTCAGTTGCATTGGCTTTTACCATTTTAAGTCTCTTCCACAAATGACGATTATCCACCAATGATGGTCCAACCTCTGGACCATCTGGACCAGAATATGGTCCTCTGGACCACAATATGACGATTATCCACCAATGATGGTCCAACCCTCTTGAAGCCACTCTGAGATTGCAGACATGCACCTAAAGATTCAGATGACAGAATTTCTATTGTCTGTCTTGATGTTTTATAGAGTGCTGAACAACCTTTCCACCACAACATTTGAAAACGGAAGTGAAAGAAGATACCTTCTGAAGGTTCTTAAATCTCAGTGACCCACAAGGCGTTCCTCCTATATTGTGAAGCCGATTTTACCGGCACTTGAAATCGTTATTTTGATATAGACTAGGCTATTAGTCTGACAAATACCGAATGTCTATAAGATCCGTAAAACTGGTGTATTCGAATTTGTACTATATAATCCTTGAACTGGCAACAGGTCAAGAACTGGTTTCAAGTTGAAACATGCTATTTTGGTAAAGAAACAGATAATAGAAGTATAAAAGCTACCTAACTTCTTAGAAGAGGTCAATAGCCTACTTCTTGGGTTGCACATGTGCAGGCATGTATAATTGTCCAGTTCCAGTAAACTTGATACTTACCCTAAAAAACAACCTTTTGCGTAAGGTAAACTACGTCCTTATTCTACACAAATTATCCAGTGAACCTGATCTGGTCAGATCAGATGAAGTTACGAACTTAGAATCAAATCAAATCAACCCTTTTTCGAACACAACAGTGGTGAGTCACGGGACAAGGTGCCGACTAAGTCAAACAGTTCGTGGTAACGAACTGTAGTAAGGAGCGACCCGGCTCAATAGTAACCAAAACTCTAAAAAATTAAACTTTGATATCAATAGCTACATCAAATGAATCGCATTTTAATGCTGATTTTAAATATATAAGTTTCATCAAGTTTAGTCTTACCCATCAAAAGTTACGAGCCTGAGAAAATTTGCCTTATTTAGGAAAATAGGGGGAAACACCCCTTAAAAGTGGTAGGATCTTAAAGAAAATGACACCATGAGATTCAGCGTATCAGAGAACCCTACTGTAGAAGTTTCAAGCTCCTACCTACGAAAATGTGGAATTTTGTATTTTTTGCCAGAAGACAAATCACGGGTGCGTGTTTATTTGTTTGTTTGTTTTTTTTCTTTTCCCCAGGGGTGATCGTATCGACCAAGTGGTCCTAGAATGTCGCAAGAGGGCTCATTCTAACGGAAATGAAAAGTTCTAGTGCCCTTTTTAAGTTACCAAAAAAATTGGAGGGCATCTAGGCCCCCTCCCACGCTCATTTTTTTTCCCAAAGTCAACGGATCAAAATTTTGAGATAGCCATTTTGTTCAGCATAGTCGAAAACCATAATAACTATGTCTTTGGGGATGACTTACTCCCCCACAGTCCCTGGGGGAGGGGCTGCAAGTTACAAACTTTGACCAGTGTTTACATATAGTAATGGTTATTGGGAAGTGTACAGACGTTTTTAGGGGGATTTTATTTTGTTTGGAGGTGGGGCTGGGGGGGGGGCTATGTTGGAGGATCTTTCCTTGGAGGAATCTGTCAGGGGGGAAGAAAAATTCAATGACAAGGGCGCAGGATTCTCTAGCATTACTATATGAAAACAATGAAAAATAAACATGAAAACGTTTTTTCAAATGAAAGGAAGAAGTAGCATTGAAACTTAAAACGAACAGAGATTATTACGCATATGAGGGGTTCTAAAAATACTTTAGCATAAAGAGCGAGGTATTTAGGAGGAGATAAAAACCTTACTCTTTATGCTAAAATATTTTTAGTAATTTCAACTATTTATTCTACGGCCTTTCTGATTCAGGGGTCATTCTTAAAGAATTGGGACAAAACTTAAGATTTAGTGTAAAGAGCGAGGTATTAACGAGGGTACAAACCCCCGCGTATACATAATAAAAATATAAGGTTATGAAAGTTTGTTACGTAAGTTAATTCTTAAGTTACGTATATTTTTTACTAATAAAAACGTTCATTAAAAATTAAAAGTTCTAGTTGCCTTTTTAAGTAACCGAAAAATTGGAGGGCAACTAGGCCTCCTTCTCCACCCCTTATTTCTCAAAATTGTCTGATCAAAACTAAGAGAAAGCCATTTAGCCAAAAAAAGAATTAATATACAAATTTAATTTTAATACTTTATGTGCGGAGAGCCAAAACCAAACATGCATTAATTCAAAAACGTTCAGAAATTAAATAAAAAAAAATAATTTTTTTAGCTGAAAGTAAGGAGCGACATTAAAACTTAAAACGAACAGAAATTACTCCGTACATGAAATGAGTTGTCCCCTCCACAATCCCTCGCTCTTTACGCTAAAGTTTGACTCTTTGCCACAATTCTACTTTTTAAAACAATTAAAGGCTTTAGCGTAAAGAGCGAGGGATTGTGGAGGGGACAACTCATTTCATATACGGAGTAATTTCTGTTCGTTTTAAGTTTTAATGTCGCTCCTTACTTTCAGCTAAAAAAATTATTTTTTTTTTATTTAATTATTAATTAAGGTTCACGGGATTGAAATTCCCCTTTTACGGGCAATAAAGACATATTTTGCAGTTTGCTAGAAAATTGCGAAAGATCATAAACTTCAAGTGGGACAGAGCTCAAATCAACAGATATCGGGAGTTTATATGGAATGAAGGTAAACATGAGAAAAAACCTGAATATCTCTAAAAATGTGAGAAACCTCTAAAAACGTGAGAAAAACATGAGAACATGAGAAGTGGAAGCCCTGTATGCACTGGACACCTTCACAACAGAAACTTATTGCCGACCTTGATCCGAAACAGAATGTTGTTGTTCACCATGTTCTTATGTGATGGATGGTGGCTAACTGTTTCAGGGTAGCAAAGATTCATAGGGCCCTTCAATTTCGTCAAAAAGCATATATGAAAACGTTTATTGACACTTGTCAGTAAGCGTTCAGAAGCAAAAACGAAGGTTGATAAAGAAATCTTTAAGCTCATTTAAATTCAGCCTTTGGTAAATTGTGCGAGAGTGTGCGCGATAGGAGTCGCTGTGACGTCGTAACTGACCCAAAGAATGTGCTCGAATAATTGCCGATTCCAACTTTACATCCTATACCATCATAGACTCAAATATGGTCCCTTTGCGTTGGAAAAAAGGAAATTTTATTTTGAATAAAAATATTACTGGTGTTTTAGAAATTTTGCAATTTTAGAAATTTCGAAAAAAACTTGTCTTAGAATTTTTTACAATGTGTACAATCTCCAGTGGCCGAGAGGGGGGGCTTTGAAGTGTAATATGGAGGCACTGATTCACTCCTGTTAAAAGCTATAACTGACAATCTATTGAATTGTTTGGAAAATGGTGAACACATTAGCTCTCGAATGGACTTTATAATTTGAGACGATCCCATTTATTTGGAGCTAGTCAAGAGCCAGGCCCCAAATAAACTTATTTACAAAATCCGAGACGGGGAGCAACTTGATATCCCATGGTGTGCTTGTAAACCTGAAGGTATATTGTGTACAAAGTCACAATGAGGATATCAAAAAAGACTAACACACCAAGTTAAAGATAATTTCGATATGAGTGTTTATAGAAACTGTGTGGAAATTAGTTTAGTTCTAAGAGCGAAAGTCATGGCGATTCGTTCTTTAAAATTTTATAACTACATAGTTAAAGTAGAAAAACGCCATGCCAGCCATAAAGTCTCTGTCCGTGAAGGTGGTAACAGGGTGCTACCCCATGGGCACTGGTTAATTTCAGATCGATATATATATATATATATATATATATATATATATATATATATATATATATATATATATATATGTTTACAATATAGACACCGTCTCGGTCTGGAGAAACTCCTTTAATTTCAATAATAGTAGGTGGGAGGTGGGAAGAGATTTTCTTAGCATTATGTTCTATATGTACATAAGCAAGAGTTATTGTTGTTGTTATATTTTCATTGTATTTTCAATATATTTTTAAAATTGTTTTGGCCCTGCGCCTGACCCGGGAGGGGAGGGGGGCGTTCTGGCCTTCGGCCGGCCATCACTAGTGGCTGCCGTGCCCTTCCGGGGGCTTGGTGGGCCCTTCTCTAAGTGTTTTTTAAACTGTAATATTTTTTGTATTGACTAAAAATCTTATGTATTCATTGTAAAAATCAAAGAAAGTATGTATTATTCTAAATTTTTTACTGTTCTTGGAAATCGTAGTAGGTGGTAGTGGGACTGATAGACAAATTATTATTACTTATTCATTAGACAACTACAGTTTACAGTTATTTGTATTACAGCTGTTGAAGACGTTGATGACAACAATATGTATCAATTTTACGCCAAAAAATCTTCTATTGCTACAGTGTTTGGTTAGAGTTCTATGATAAAATAAAGGCTACTACACCAGACTCAAAATTCATGCTGGGACTTGACGTGTTCAACACTATTGAACCAAGCTCTTGGTTGATTATTGATGATTTAGCTGAATCCATTGAAAAATGGTCTGAGGAGATGGCACAATTGTCTACCGTCCCCTCGCATCATGAAACAATTTGCGTAACCTTAGTTCTACACAATCTCTTTCATCAGAGCAAATTTATAAGAAAACTTTTTTGAATTGTACCTACTATATCGTCTACAGGGTTATTCGTGATTCAAGTTCTCTAATAAGTCTCAATAAACAAATGTATCCCGGTGCTCCAGAATTTCTACTTTCAGCATACAGTCAGCAACAATTAAACCCTATAGTTACATGCTATTGTATCTCAATCAGAATAAACCCGAGGATTTGCGTTTAGTCGCATATATTTTTGACAATGAAATTACCGTATATCTTCTAGTGAACAGTATAAAAGGTCATTAGTTATAAACTAATAAACCCGAGGATTTGCGTTTAGTCGCATATATTTTTGACAATGAAATTACCGTATATCTTCTAGTGAACAGTATAAAAGGTCATTAGTTGCCATCGTGACACCGAAGAAAGTACGTGAATATAGACATTTATTTACCGTTCTAAGGACTTCTAAACTAGCAGTTACGAAAGCCATACTCAACAACAGTGTTGACAAAAAATTCATAAATCTCATATCTGAACTTCGTTTAAATTTAACCGAGGGCAATGTTCAATTGCCAGAAATAGTTAAGCAACAGACAAAGCAACATCGTTCCATTGTACGTGCCCTAGAAAGAAGCAATAACAAAGGGAAAGATTTTAAATTTAAAAGAAGACTTCTTCTCCAAGCGGATTGTAGCTTTTTTACTGCTAATAATTACAGGACCTGTAATAGTTTTATATAGAAAAATGGCTAAAACCTACATATTGACGCCAGTAGAACTCGCCCTTTCACCAATGGAACACTTTGAGGACAATCTCTGGAAATGTTTTAACGATGAGGATATCGCTAATGATAAAATACTAATTTTGCTTCAAGGTACAATTTGAGTGGACAAACATAAACCCTATTACTTGAGACCGTTCAATGTAAATGCCATGGATAAAAGGAAACGCCTGTTCGAGACTCTAGAACAACAGAAACAACAACAACACAACCAAAGGAGGAAGATTCAATATTGTCAAATGTTTTGGCAAGCGTTGGAGACCTACTGCCACACTTATATCGTGAAAAAAGTAAAAGACTCTTGACATTGAAAGTGAACATATTCAAGTTGATAGTAATGGGAAACGAATGATAATTCAAGAAAAAAGATATAATATACTTGATTTAATATATGATATGGTTATAAATTGTAAAAGGACTGTTATCATTTGACAATAATCTACACAACTTTTTAATTACGTTAAACTCCCGAAAAGTCTTATTACCAATAAGAAAATTCTGAAGAAATTAATGCAACATATTAGTAGTAGTAGCCTAACATTAAGAGAAAAAGAAGAAGATTTTAAATCAAACTTGGAAAATACTAGCACACCTAGCGCTACTAGTAGCAGTAGAAACAATGATTTGATGATACCAGTGGAGGTGAGACAAAAGCGAAGACGTATTGATAGCACCTCATCACCATCATCACCATCCGCTTGTATGCAAAAGGGTAGCGGACACTACACTACGTGTTTGCGTTCAAAATGGTTGAAGGTTTGAAATGTTTTTATGAAAATCTGGGTTAAGTGGGAAGTTAAGCTCTCAGGTCCGGTGCACGATCCATTGGCGAGCGATTGAAATCTCGACAAATTGGAAAAGGCTTAAAAAGGTCGAGAAACAGTGCATCAGTCAGTCTCTACTTAGGTCAGAAACAAAAGACATCACTCTTGTCAAAGAGGAAGAAAGAAGGAAGAAAATTGTTACGTCAAAAAGTATCCTAGGCTGAAATGGCATATCTACGGCACAGAGAATTCCATCCATCAATCACTTCATATTTAAATTTCTTCAAAGCACAAAATGTTGGTGTGAGTGTAAAACATTGTTACTATGAACAATTTCAAATTTATTCCAATGAAGATTATTTTCTGGATTTATCTTCCACATTTATAGATTTACATATGGTAGTCAAAAATCTGACAATGAAATGCCAAGTCTTACTAATGGAATGTCTTATGAGAATTGTGTATTACATAATTTATTTCGACAAATCACTGTCTACTTAAATGGAACATTGGTGAGCACTAGCAACAAACTCTCAAATTATACGAGGTACATACAGTTCATGTTGATGACACCAAAGTCATATAAGGAATTCAGCAAATAGATATGAATGTTAGACATACACCAACACTGCAAGTGCACTTAGAGACGTTACAACTAGCGAATTACATTTAATTGGGGAAATAAATCACGAGATATTTAATATACCCCAATGTCTACCAAAGAATATTAAGGTGGACATAAAATTAACGCTTGCTCCATCCAACTTCATTTTGCGAAAGGTTCTTGCTACAACACCCGATTTAAAAGTCTCATCTCGGCAATACTGCATGTACGAAAGCAACAGGGTTTGAGCTCTGTTGCTTTGGGAGTGGAAAACCTGAGAGCTAGTGGAAATAATATCAAAGTACTTGTTCCTCATTCAATCACCAATCAGCGACATATTGCCACGGGTTCACGCACCTGTAAAAAGTGCTAGTGCTACAGAATCGTGGACAAATTCCCCGCACAAATTTAAAATGTTTGGACTTTCCGCTCTTGTGCATAAAGTAAATGGAATCCCTCTCTAGAATTTATCCTTTATAAGTCTTATAGGACACTATGAGCTGTCAATGCAGTCCCTAGGTCGGGATTAACAACTATTTGAAAATGGTATAACCGATACAATGTTTGCAAAACTCATGGTATCATTGTATTGGACTTGTGTGGCACTCAAGATATGATTATTGTACGAACAGGGAGTGTACGTTTAGAGTGCACCTTTGCCGAGCCATTATGCTGCATGGATGCTACGTTCATGAATCAATTAGTCACTCCACCGGCCAAGCCTTCCTATGCAGTTATTCTCAAGAAGCCCCTCTTAGACCTTAAAAAGCCTGACTCCCGCAAAGCTTATCTGGAGCATGTTTGTGGAGAAGCTAGTGGGAATATAATCGAGCTTCGTCCCAGTAGAGACGCCTGGAAAGTAGTCACAAAGGATAGAAGTGGTGCCGAATCTATTACGTCACGCATAACCGGGAATAACCCTGAAGTCGAGACTAAACTCCATTGCCCCTCCTTTTTCGGTGTTATCCGTTATGTTCCTGAAGATCTGAATGAAAATAGCCTTTGTGATCTGATTGCCAACTATTTGAAAGCAACTCAAATCCGAAACACCCGTTCGTTTAAGCTTCTTATTGAGTCTAAAGAGGACCTCGAGTCTTCTATTCGCTTTCCGCCCATCATAGGGTGCGAAAGACTCCCCATTAGTGTATTTCAACGCTTGCCACCCCAATGTTTCTATTGCCAGTCATATGGTCATTTTGCGTCTGCGTGCTCAGGTACCCGAAAATGTTCCAGGTGTGGTGAGGCTGGCCACCCCACAACCAAAGATAATCCTTGTACCAAGACACTTAAGTGTTCTCTATGCAATTCCTCCGACCACCCATGTTACAGTTTTAAATATCCTGTCACTCAGTCTCTTCTAAAGAATTCCAATGTCTGAAGAAACCTTAAAAGTTGTATCGTGGAACATCAATGGGAAAGTTCTACCAAAACATCACCTACTGTCTGATATTTGCTTGCGCCTTGACGTGGTGGGTCTTCAGGAACACTTCTTGTCAAGCGATAGTCGTCAACTGTTGGAGTTCACGTCTTCTCATAATCTGTTTTTCCACCATGCTAGGTCCACTCGCGGTAGGCCTTCAGGTGGTTTGGCCCTGATGATACGGGAAGAGCTGCTTGATAATCTAGTTGCTAAGTCTGACAGTTTCCTTGCGGTTAAAGTTTCGAATGTGGTCATATTCGTAGTTTATTTTCCTACTAATTACCGTAATGATATGTCTGAGAGGAAGTTCTCTCTCACATGTACATCTATTGCCAAGTTAGTATCAAAATATGAAGATGAAGGCCTAAGTTGTCTCCTATTTGGTGGCTTTAACTGTGAACTGTCTGATCCTGAAAACAATAGATCTCAGATCTTGTTCCATGCTTGTCCAAGTCTCACCTATGTTGGAAATGTTGTGATTTTACGTACATCCATCAATCTGGCTCCGTGTCTCAGTTGGACTATTTCTATTGTTCTTCTATGATTAAACCCACCTCTAATACTACAATTCTTCTTGATTACTCCATATCTGACCACATGTCGATCTGAAATTCTTTTCAAATAAAGCCCTTGCCGAAAACTTCACCCACAAATTCCCCACATAAATGGTTGTTCAGCCTCAACTGGGAAGCAGCTAACATCGATTCCTACCAGAGTTCATGGCACTACATACTGTCGAAGATCCGAATTCCTTTCGCACTTCTCTGTTGTCCGAACATGACAGTAGACTCAGAAAAAACCATCCTACTAAACATCTACTGTTCTGAGATAACGCATGCTATCCATACAGCTGAGAAAACTGCAGTTCCGGTCCGCAAAATTCGCCACGACACGGAAGTGAGTAACTGGCGGAATAATCCTAATCTCCTGGCCGCATGTCATTCAGCAAAATTCTGGCTACATTTATGGGCAGATTGTGGGAAGCCGCGCTCCGGAGTAGTCAATACTGTTCGTATTTACACGAAACGTAAATTTTCCAAAGCCATCGAACAGCATAAGGCTAACGAAATTGCCCGTACCAGCGAGATTGTCAATAATTTGCCTCTTGCTTTATGGTATCTTCGAGCTAAGAACAAATCTTCCAATGGTCCGCCCTGCATGCCAGAAAAAGACTAGTGCGACTACTTCAGAGACCAATTTTCAGCCCCTAATTCCTACCTAGATAACACCTTTTGTCAGGCCCTCGATAAGGAGCTTCAGTTTGCAGTTAAGGATATTGGTGTCCTAGTCACTCCGTCCTTGATGCGTTCCAAAATTGATAAGCTAAAAAAAAAGAAATCTAAGGGCATCGATGGTATATCTGGTACCCATTTAAGCTTTGCCAGCAATCTTCTCCTAGAGCACCTTTCTCTGCTATTTCAAATAATTTTCGTTACTGGCATCGTTCCAGACAGCTTTGGTGTTGGATTGGTCCATCCTATTTTCAAAAAAGGTAGAACAGCTGACCAGTGCGCTTCATATCGTCCGATCACTGTTTCAACTACTTTTTGTAAGCTATTTGAATCTCTTATTTTTGATGAAATTGCACTTCGATGCACTACTCCGGACGACCAGTTTGGGTTCAAAAAGCACTCAGGACGGGAACACGTTCACAGCGTTCTTGCAAATCTTCTTATTGATGCAGATAAAAATGGTGATCTTCTCGTCTTTGGAGCACTTGATGTTAGTAGAGCCTTCGATTCTGGCATCCATGGCCATATCCTGCTCAAAGCCCTTCTGAGAGGTGTTTCCTCTTGCATCTTTTCCCCTGTTTACAGTATGTACAACAAGCTCTCGGCTGTTATCCTGATCCCCTCTCCGTCCGGCACTTTTCCTTCTAAAGAAATGCTGAGTGTCAAGAAAGGCGTACGTCAAGGTGGCAAAACTTCTCCATCACTGTTTAATAACGCTATTATCGAAGCACAGCAAGTAATAAAGCCGTTGTGCTTTTTCCGTGGGATTAATCTTTCGCTGCTGAACTTTGCTGATGACATTCTTCATGTTTCTCGTTCGATATCTTTATTTCAACAAAATTACGACTCACTTGCAGCGGCATGCAAGCACATCGGACTTTCCTTCAACGAATCTAAAACAGAACTTCTTTTCTTCAATGGTTCAAAAATGAGCTTTCAATTAACCTCTCCGTTAAAATTGGCGACACTCTGATTAAGCCTTGTGAGTCCCTTATGTATTTTGGCCTTCCTATTTCTTCTACATTGAAGGACACACGCTCAACACTGACAAACCACCTCTGTTCCCGTCTACGAGCGTCTTACGGATTACTTGTTGCCAATAAGTATCGTTTCAACCGTCCTCTCCTTGCCCGACGGTACAATACTTTTACTACCCCCCATCTGCTTGCTCTGGTTCCCTTCTGGAAAATATTCACAGCTACTGAAAAGAAAGCCATTTGCAGCGCATTTTACAGATATGAATTTGAAGCTTACTGGGAAATCACTCTCAAAGGCAGTATTCTACTAGACCTCGCACCATGAACATAGCTCAATTAATCAGCGTATTTACTATGGATCCGCACATGTCCAAAAACACATCCTATTGTATGCCCTTGGATTTACTTGAAAAAATTCAAAAAATTACCAATACCCTTATCATTGTTAATAGCAGTCCATCGAACGTAAGGACGAATCATTGGCTATGCAACTTTCAAACAACTTTATTGAAATCAGTCGGAAAACTTATTCAAAACGAGAAGAGAATGCAGGATTTTACGACTAAAAGCTGTGGTTTTCATGCACTATCATATTTCGTTTTCCGAGGTCATGGTTATACATACAATGAGTTTCTTAACAATTACGTTGTCAACCCTCGTCTGAATGACTTCCAAGTGGAAAATACTCTTTCGTACCTATATAATATTGATTTCAGTGCCCTAGTAATAAAAATGTTTTAAAATGGTTGTAAATTTGTTTATTAATAAAAATGTATATGCATAAAAATTTCTTCTTTTTATTTCTCTTTTTTTCTTTAGATTTCTTCTTTTGCGTATTGTAGTTGTCGAGGATAACTAATGGCGGCAGATCGTCTGAATTCACTGTGTATTGATCTCGGTGTGCAAAGTCAGAGTCACATTTTCTACAGTACAATGTAACATCACTCTTATTGTATCTCTTTTTGAAGTCACTGATACTTTCTTCATTCATATCATAAAATCCAAGTGTTTCAATTTGCTTGTTTGCAGCAATATCACATTGTTTTCAAATGGAAAATCACTTTCTGTATCAGCCAAATAAAATTAGTAGGCTTATAATCATAGTAACCATTCTCTTCACAGCGATAACGTAGAAACCAGATTCTCTTGTTATTCGAACAGTTGAAGCGTAGACCTGATTCTCCCTCCCAAAACAATTTAAATCTACGACGACACCAGTTTCTTAGAAATAAACTAAAGTCTCGTTTTGTTTCTTTCCAATCATACCGGGATAGGGATTCTCCCACTGATCACGTTTATCATATTGACGCTTTGAGCATAGGAATCCTCTAGTGCGAGAGTCATAAATTTCTTCAAACCAGAATTGCAGTCTTTGATTTGTACTTCATATCCTCTATGCAATTAACACGGGTTGCATTGTCTACACTTTTCATCATGCTCACCAACAATTTTACAATTCTCACAGGACGACCAGGTGTCGAGTTTATACATTCAAAGTGGACATGTATAGAACTTCATTTCAGTATTGACTCTCTCACCGCCAAAAAGAAACCCTCTTACGACCGAGAAAGAGTGTTCTTTTCTGGAAAAAGAGGAGGAGTAATCGATTGAAATTCGAACTAATTAAATATGTTTGGAAAGGGTCTTCTAAATTGTCGACTTATTTTGTTGTTCTCATGAAAAAATATGGACCGAAAAATCATTTGGATTGTCTTAAATCATCATTGTATTTCTAAGGTAGTGTTCAAAAGCAAATCGGCAAAAACATTTTGTTTTGTTTCAATTAATATGTCAATAAATTGATTAAGTGCGTTGGGAACACGACTCATAAGCATCATACGATAATTCAGTGTTGGAAATTCGTCTTCGATAATACCATCAAGCATTCTTTGAGAGAATATTTTCTTTTGCACTGACAACATTTGAAAACTATTATTTAGATTTTGACATTTTACATTCCAAAATTACAAGATTTCGCATCATTTATGTCTCACAAATCCATCCATCTTTTAATCCTAACACCCTCAGCTGACTACAGTGGACTAACTAAAAAATCTAACGATTTTTTTTACTTCAGGAATATCTCTAGAGAGAGGAGCGGTAGTCTACTAAAAATATCTATCAAGACAAAAAATCGATTTAGAAATATTTAATATTTCATAATTATAATAAGACATATATCACTCGTTTTTAACATACTGATTCAAGCTATTGTCTTCAATATATTTCACTATTGCATTTAACGCAGCTTGAAGTCTATGTCTGTGCATTATATTAAGTTTTGCTACAAAACATAGCTGCTCCTCCAATTTGAAGTTTCTCAATGATTACACATATTTTTAATTCATCTTATCCTATTCAAGGCTTATTCGACATCCTCTTGTAACTTCTACTGCTATGTTTAGTACTCTTATCTTTTTATTATTGCTGCTGCTAGCTCCACTATCAACTTTCAATAGTGTAAACAAGCTACTCATTTTTCGCTAGCATTTCATCTAAAATATAATCTTGATGAAAAAGATATATTCAAACTGCACCCTTTCTGAATTATAGTTTTTTACTAACATAAAATACATTGAACATCCAGCCTTATATTTAATCTGGTTTCTAGGGTCCCGTGGGTATGTGTAAATCATGTTCTCATGGAAGTATACAAATTATGTATATATTGTATTATGCTAATGATGTATCCTCTGTAATAGGCTAATGGCGTTTATGGTATATGCATTGAAGCTTAGGCTATAATCTTAAGAGCCTCGGGCGTAAAGCCCACCCTTGTTATGGCCATACTACTACTATTATTCCGCATATGAAAGGGGCTGTCCCCTCCTAAACGCCTCGGTATTTACGCTGAAGTCTGACTCTTTCTCACAACTCTACTTTTTAAAACAATAAAAAACGTATATAGGAGGGGACAGACCCTCCTATATACGGGAGAATTTCTGTTTGTTTTAAGTTTTAATATCGCTTTTTACTTTCAAACAGTTCGTGGTAACGAACTGTAGTAAGGAGCGACCCGGCTCAATAGAAACCAAAACTCTAAAAAATTGAATTTTGATATCAATAGCTACATCAAAAGAATTGCATTTTAATGCTGATTTTAAATATATAAGTTTCATCAAGTTTAGTCTTACCCATCAAGAGTTACGAGCCTGAGAAAATTTGCCTTATTTAAGAAAATAGGGGGAAACACCCCCTAAAAGTCGTAGGATCTTAACGAAAATGACACCATCAGATTCAGCGTATCAGAGAACCCTACTGTAGAAGTTTCAAGCTCCTATCTACAAAAATGTGGAATTTTGTATTTTTTGCCAGAAGACAAATCACGGGTGCGTGTTTATTTGTTTGTTTTTTTGTTTTTTTTTCCCAGGGGTCATCGTATCGACCAATTGGTCCTAGAATGTTGCAAGAGGGCTCATTCTAACGGAAATGAAAAGTTCTAGTGCCCTTTTTAAGTGACCAAAAAAATTGGAGGACATCTAGGCCCCCTCCCACGCTCATTTTTTCCCAAAGTCAACAAATCAAAATTTTGAGATAGCCATTTTGTTCAGCATAGTCAAAAACTATAATAACTATGTCTTTGGGGATGAATTACTCCCCCACAATCTCTGGGGGAGGGGCTGTAAGTTACAAACTTTGACCAGTGTTTACATATAGTAATGGTTATTGGGAAGTGTACAGACGTTTTCAGGGGGATTTTATTTTGTTTGGGGGTGGGGCTGAGGGGAGGGGGCTATGTTGGAGGGTCTCTCCTTGGAGGAATCTGTCATGGGGGAAGAAAAATTCAATGAAAAGGGCGTAGGATTTTCTAGCATTACTATAAGAAAACAATGAAAAATAAACATGAAAAGTTTTTTCAAATGAAAGGAAGGAGTAGCATTGAAACTTAAAACAAACAGAGATTATTATGCATATGAGGGGTTCTAAAAATACTTTAGCATAAAGAGCGAGGTATTTAGGAGGAGATAAATAACTCGCTCTTTATGCTAAAGTATTCTTAGTAATTTCAACTATTTATTCTACGGCCTTTCTGATTCAGGGGCCATTCTTAAAGAATTGGGACAAAACTTACGATTTAGTGTAAAGAGCGAGGTATTAACGAGGGTACAAACCCCCTCGTATACATAATAAAAATATAAGATTATGAAAGTTTGTTACGTAAGTTAATTCTTAAGTTACGTATAATTTTTACTAATAAAAACATTCGTTAAAGATTAAAAGTTCTAGTTACCTTTTTAGTAACTGAAAAATTTGAGGGCAACTAGACCTCCTTTTCCACCCCTTATTTCTCAAAATCGTCTGATCAAAACTAAGAGAAAGCCATTTAGCCAAAAAAGAATTAATATACAAATTTCATTTTAATAATTTATGTGCGGAGAGCCAAAACCAAACACGCATTAATTCAAAATCGTTCAGAAATTACATAAAAAAAACCAATTTTTTTAGCTGAAAGTAAGGAGCGACATTAAAACTTAAAACGAACAGAAATGACTCTGAATATGACATGGGTTGTCCCCTCCCCAATCCCTCGCTCTTTACGCTAAAGTTTGACTCTTTGCCACAATTCTACTTTTTAAAACAATTAAAAGCTTAACGGAAAAAATTGGAGGGCACCTAGACCCCCTCCCACGCTAATTATTTTCCCAAAGTCAACGGATCAAAATTCTGAGATAGCCATTTTATTCAGCGTAGTCGAAAAACCTTATAACTATGTCTTTGGGGACGACTTACTCCCCCACAGTCCCCGTGGGACGGGCAACAAGTTACAAACTTTGACCTGTCAAACAGTTCGTGGTAACGAACTGTAGTAAGGAGCGACCCAGCTCAATAGAAACCAAAACTCTAAAAAATTGAATTTTGATATCAATAGCTACATCAAAAGAATCGCATTTCAATGCTGATTTTAAATATATAAGTTTCATCAAGTTTAGTCTTACCCATCAAAAGTTACGAGCCTGAGAAAATTTGCATCATTTAAGAAAATAGGAGGAAACACCCCCTAAAAGTCGTAGAAGTTTGACTCTTTGAAACAATTCTACTTTTTAAAACAATTAAAAGCTTTAGCGTAAAGAGCGAAGATTGCGGAGGGGACTACCCATTTCATATACGGAGTAATTTCTGTTCGTTTTAAGTTTTACTGTCGCTCCTTACTTGTAGTTAAAAAAAACTTGTTTTTTTTATTTAATTTCAGTCAAGAACTTAGTTTTTTTTTATATTTAACTATATTTAAGGACTGTACTTGATTACCTATACTTAAATGTACTTGAATCAAGAAATAGGCTTGACGGTAGCTTTACCTTGTGCAAAGATGGAACAGTCGGTCCTCGGCTTGGTCGTGGGTTATGGAGGGATTGTTTTTGGGCTCTAGCGATAGCCGTGTTGGTGAAGAACTCCAATTGCCTTGACGCATGTGTTTAATTCTGAGTTGGGCTTCTGGTGGGGTGCCTTTTTGCCCAAAAAATCTATTGAATTTTGTCCCTCATAGTCGAACCAGTGGTTGCAATGGTGGTGGATTATATTCTTGACATCCAGCGTCAACTCATCGCTGACATCCAACGCTGGCGGATAGAGCCTTCTGATTTGGGGTCTCGTGGAAGTGAGTCAGTTATATTGTCTGACAGTGCGGGTCTGCATGTAGATTTCTAAAGCGTTAAACTTTAACATACTTTGTAATGACCTAGTACCAGAAGCAAAGCTCTTCATGTAAAACAGTATGAGGAATAATGAGACTTGGTCATAGATTCAACAAGACTCGCATTATGGGAGTTAAGTTTAATTTTTGTCCAGCACCGGGCGAATAAGTTGGATTTGGTACTAATTTACCGCCAAGGGAGTTTGAATCATAAAAAATGTAGCTTTAGAGTACGAGTGGGAAGTAAAGGTAGGTATGCTTATGAGTTGGTGTCATTGGAAACATTCAGTCACTATTTAAGTGCTACTCCGACTGATGCTTTACTGCTGAAGCTCCTGATGTACCTTAATGTTTTAAGGCTGAAGTCCCAATTGTACATCTGACATTTAAGGTTGGGTTAAGGTACTTCCTAATTTAAGAAAGCCGGAACTGACTATCCTTTGATTCCGAGAATAAATAACAGAGGTCCCAGTTCAATCCAGTCAGTCAGGACTAATAGTGCGAAAGAGATTTAATATTACTTTCTGTTCTTGGGAATAACGAATTTCAACCTCATCGTTTTTTTTAGATGAGTTCCAGGGACATTCTGGAATGGTCACCTGCCTTTCTCTTGGAAGGAAATCTGGAAGGGTGCTCGCCACGGGTGGAGAGGACAAAAGAGTTAACCTTTGGGCAGTTGGAAGCAACAAGTGTATTCTAGTAAGTTTTATGATATTTCGGTAGAAAAAAGTATGTCTGTTATTATGTACAGAAAAAACAGGTTTCAACTTGAATTCATAAAAGTAAGTCAAAACGAAACAAAAAAAAAACTTTCTTATGACTAGCTAATTCAAGTAATTTAGACGGGCCCGAATAATTTACTAAGCTTATTTTTGATGATTTCCTTGAAAATCACAAATTGAGAGTACGACCAGGGGCGCGACCAATGTCTAGAAAAAATTACAAAAAGTCACTTAAGATATAAGAAATAGTCTTCTATAGAGACTTTTTGGCAGTATTAAAACCTATCGAACCGCTACCAAAATCCAGTTCCTAACAATAAATAATGAGCAGATACATTTTAGGGGGGGGGCTATTGACTTTAATTGGACCTTAAATTAGAAGTGGTGGCTTTGTAAAATTATATTTTTTTTTATTAGACCTTTAACTTTTGCCTCGGCTTGTCTTTTGTCATCATGAAAGACATATCGCCGAACCTTTGTTTCTTTTAATTGTTCAGGTGTGGGGAAAAAATTTCTTTTTCTTCCAACGATTTATCTAGTCCAGGTTTTGATTTTCGAAGGAATGGAAGGCATTGACGACCACCCTTTTTTTTATTTAATTGTTCAGGTGGTGGGACAAAACTTCCTATTTTCCTTGGCTTGTCTTTTGTTACTATACCAAATATGACCAAATAAACCTTACTACCAAATGACCAAATGGTGAGTCATTTGGACTCACCAAATGAGTCCGCTATTTGGTAGAAAATCGCCTACTTTTGTAGTTAAATCTTTATTACTACACAAATTTTGCACAAAATAATACAATTCAGTGATAAATTCTCTTATCTTTAAAGTATTAAAGAAAAATTTCCTGGCAAGGCATATGGTTGTTTTTACCTTTCTGTCTCAACTTAAAAGATGTGACACAACAACCTATTATATTTTACTTTTTTGTATTTGAGGTATGTTAGAAGAAAAGAAATATAATCTTTAATTGATTATAAATATAATCAATTTGCCATTTTTTTCTCTAGCAGTGTGTTTTTTATATAAAACGATGAAGTGAATGATAGTAGTTATTATTATTTTTAGCACTAATGCTTATTCGAAAGGTTCGCCAAATATATGCCCTTTCTGTATATCTTCTTCTTTTTATAAACATTATTTGCAACATCGGTAAATATTGTTCAGGCTTTGTGTACCATTTTTCATTGGCAGCGCGAAATTGCTGCCTAAGTAAAGAGCGATGTGGGAACAATATATTATTTATTTATTTATTTTGGATCTTAGACCAGAACACTTCGTGTCAAAGGATTGTCGTAGAAACTTCGAAAAAAAGGGCTCATTTAATCGGAAATTGAAACAGCTAGTGTATCTTCAAATAGTCGAAAGTGATCGGAGGGCAACCACCGGCGGATCCAGGGGTCCATGGGAGCCCTGAGCCCCAAAGATATTTTCCGGAGCCTTCTTTCCCTGTTTTTTTTTTCACTCTTTTTTAGAATAAATTTGTCAATTTGGTCAATTATTGGCACCTTTGTTGCATTGCCACCCTCCCAAGATTTTTCTCATTGGGGCCCTTGTCACAGAATTAGTAAATAGCTCCATTAAGCAAAAAATGAGCGGAAATAATGTCAAATAATCGTTCAAGCGTAAAATTACCACAAATCACAGTTAATGGACAAATGAACCTCAAAACGAACAGAAATTACAATAAATAGTCGAGTCAAACTCAAAATGAGCAAAAATTGATATTAATACGGCTGATAACCCCCTTGCCTTCTGGAGACCAGAACCTTTCTGGAGACCTGCGATTTTTTGAAAACAAAACACGTTTTAAATGTTTTCTCTTTTTTGCTTTCATAGATAAAAAATTATCAAAACTTTAAGGAATAAATGTCAGTATGTCAATTAAACCGACAATCCACGGGCATTGCTTTTTTTTTGCTTTCAGTACAGCACAAATTATGTTCTGGTCTTGAGAAGCCATAGGGATTATCAGCCGTATTAACGTTAATTTTCGCTCGTTTTGAGTTTGACTCGGCTACTTATTCTAATTTCTTTTCGTTGTGAATTTCATTTATTTATTGACAGTGATTTGGGGTTGTTTTACGCTTGCAAGATTATTTGACATTATTTTTTTGGCTTATTGGAGCTCTTTACTTTTCTTTGAAAAACTTATTTTGTGGAAAAAGTTTTTTAAATTAATACACACATAAAACGAACAAGGAAGTTGTTATTTTTAGCCTTTTACACTCATTTGAATTTTGATAAGGAAATGAATGGAGAAAACTGCAGAAAATATATTAATGATGAAGCAACAGGAAACAAGGAATGCGGGAATTAAGATCCAAAGGGGAATATATATGATGGTAATTACGATTCCGTCTAGAATATGTTTTTTCTACTTTTTTTAATTTTATATATTATATATATATATATATATATTATATATATATATACATATATATATATATATATATATATATATATATATATATATATATATATATATATATATATATATATATATATATATATATATATATATATATATATATATATATATATATATATATATATATATATATATATATATATATATATATATATATATATATATATATATATATATGACGAAGGGTGAACTTTGAGTGTGTATCCCACGCAATTTTCATAACTTGTGATGCCGCTTAGAATTAATTATGTTTTCCAAATAGTTAGCCTTTTTAAAGTTTTCCCCTCCCCACCGAATTAAAATCTCAGGGACTTACTTGATCCTTGAAACACTCTACAAAATAAAAAGAAAAGAGGGTGCTTCGGTTTTTGGAAACACATTCAAGAATTTTCTGTGCACCGTAAGACAAAAACCGGTTTCCCTAATGGCTAATCCGGTGCTTGTGGTTATTCGAAACATATCCAAAATACATTAAAGTGATTTGTGCCATGTATGAGAATAATACTGTTGCGGTTAAGGTAGGAAATGAGGTTAGGAACTGGTTTTGTATTAAATCAGGAGTTAAGCAAGGTTGTGTTCTATCCCCCTTTTTATGGATCATTTTGATGGACTTCGTCTTAAGGAGCACGGGAAAGGCAATTGGGGACCACGGAATTAAATGGGGAGGAAAAACTCTCCTGGACTTAGATTATGCTGATGATTTAAGCATATTCGATAAAAGTGTGAGCAAAATGAATGGATTTTTAGAAGTTTTGCGAGTTCAGGGTGCTAGAATAGGTTAGGAAATTAATGTTAAGAAGACTAAGCCACTAAGACTAGGAATTAGTGAAGATGAAAAGGTGAGGTTGGGTAACGAAAAGATTGATCAAGTGAGCAGCTTCACTTATAGCATGGTAGTGTTTTTAGTAAAGACGGTGGGAGCAGTGAAGATGTAAAAAGTAGAATAGCTAAGACTCAGGGTGTTTTTTACAATTAAAAAAAAGTTTGGAAGAATAGGAAGATAAGTCTGCAAACCAAGATTAGAATATTGGAAGCTACAGTGATGTCAGTGGTCAAATATGGCTCTGAAGAATGGGAGCTCCGAAAAGCAGATGGAAATTTTCTACATGTTTTCCAGAGAAATTGCCTACGGATTGTTCTGGGTACCCGGCTGACTGACCGTATTTTACACAGTAGGTTGTACGAAAAATGTGGTTCAATCCCGCTTTCTAGAGCTATAATAAAAGAAAGGTTGAGATGGCTAGGCCACGTTCTGTGGATGAAGGATGACAGATTGCCGAAGATTGTCCTTTTTGGCCAACCGTCTGGGGCTACACGGACAGCAGATCGTCCTCGTCTGGGTTGGAAGGATGTCATAAATAAAGATTTAAAGGAAATGGGAACTTCCTGGGAGGGTGTAAAGAGGAAGGACTTGAATATATTAGGTTGGAGGAGGAGCGTGCGTAGATGTGTTGGCCTCAGGCGGCTTGGTGCTGCAGTGAGCTATTAGTAGTAGTAGTAGTATAGCATAGTAGTCATAGTATAGCTTTCCTTTACTCGCCAAATTCGTGAATATTAGCCTAGAACGATTTTTTTTGACGAATTAAACAATTAAATTGTAATTTTCGAGGTCATCGACATTGCAGAGCACTCTCAATCAATGTTATTGATTACCATAGGGTACGTGTTCTTTGTTGAAAATTTTTTGCAAAAGTTTTTTTTTTCAAGAGCCAACTAAATGATTTTTGTTCAAATTTCAAAGACTAGCACCTAACGGCCGAGTATATAACGTACATATACGTTATCAGCGCTTTGAATTACCCCAAATTCGGCCGCCAAACCTTCTTCTGCTCCTTGATCACCTACTAGTCACAATTCTGGTGAGTGGCTCCATCATTAAATCTTCCCAATAACCGACATATACCGAAAACAGTTTGAAACCAGACTAGTGGGTGGCTAGAATAAAAGCTTTCACAAAGACCTGATTAAACATATGGATGAGCTCGTATTTCCTTGGGACGTTGCTTACATCAATATTTAAAAATATCCATTCCTTTTTATACGCTTTTTTGTAACTATGAGTAGAGAACAGAAGTAAATTGTGCAACAGCATTAATTTTCCATTCATAGCCATCTAATATTTTGGCGATTATATGGTTTCTGTCCTTCTTGGCGGATCGTATCATTCCTTCCCTTGTATCTCACCCTTCTATTAACCGCCGTCGTATATTTAGCTGATTAGTTTTACTGAATGAATCTTAGGTAAACTTTTTAATTCTCTACGAATTAAACATATTCAGTGAAAAAATGATTCGGATTCATAGCTACACACAAAAAAATTATTTGTTGGCAAAACTGCCTTAGATAACCATGAAAGAAACCCTTGATTGAATGTTTTTTTGTCGAATGATATAAATGGTGTTACGGAAATTAGTGTTGAATCCTCCAGGTGTTTTACACGAGAGTCGCTGAATCGTCAAAAACGAAAAAAAAAAAAAAAAAAAAAATCTCGAATGCAAAAGAATAAATTACTTCCTAAACGACTCGCTGATTAGGAGGTTAATCGTTCTAAGAATGAATAGGTCCTATAAGAATGTAGAGAAAAGAAAAATGGATGGATAAAATTGATTCTGGTCCAGTGACATGTTTATCTCGGGATATACCCCGTAATTAATTATTCGATTTTACATCCAAATACTAATGTTATATCTTTCTAGTTATATCCAAAAAAGATTTAGGGCTTGAAACTCGGAATTCGATGGCCGTGTTTGGCATACTTATTAGTGGGTGACGACTACTGGACTCTAATTTAGTCTTTTAATAGTCAAATCGTTTTGTGAGCTTTCGGTTGGTGCGCTGCCTTGGCTGTTAGACAGGACAATTAGCTGACTATTTTTTATAGCATGGTTGGCCCGAGTCCTGCTGATAATATATTGATAATGACTGGCTCCTATAATTTTATGATGATTACAGACTTATATTATTGTAAATGCTGGAGTATGTGTGGAGCGCTGTTTGCTAACAAAGCTTTTCTTTTTTGGAAAAAGCGGGAGGAAAAAAGGAATTCCCGATGCGCGGGGAGAGATTTTGGCCCCTAAAATTTACTAGATGTTTTCCAGAGAAATTGCCCACGGATTGTTCTGGGTACCCGGCTGACTGACCCTATTTCAGACAGTAGGTTGTACGAAAAATGTGGTTCAATCCCGCTTTCTAGTGCTATGATGAAAGAAAGGTTGAGACGGATAGGCCCCGTTCTGCGAATGAAGGATGACAGATTGCCGAAGATTGTCCTTTTTGGCCAACCGTCTTGGGCTACACGGAAAGCAGGTCGTCCTTGTCTGGGTTGGGAGGATGTCATAAATAAAGATTTAAAGGAAATGGGAATTTCCTGGGAGGGTGTAAAGAGCAAGGTCTTGAATAGATTAGGTTGGAGGAGCAGCGTGCGTAGCTGTGTTGGCCTCAGGCGGCTTGGTGTTGCATTGAGTTATTAGTAGTAGTAGTAGTGTTCTAGATTTATATGAATGGATAACTAATTTTTATGTTTTTAAAACTGCGCTTCTCTGAAATATCTCTCATCTCTTCTCCTCCTTCACAGAAATTAATTTCGTTGACTGAATGATCTTCTTTCAACATTGGTTATGTCGACTATATTGGGATTTAGACAGGTCACTTGCATCAGGCAGAAATAGTAGAAACGAGGAAAGTATGGAGAAAAGCTGCTCCCTATTTAAAAGAGGTCGGTGGGGGATATTTATAGCTGCATCTTGATCCGCAGGTTGAGAGGGGTATTCTTGTCATGGGGTCTGATGCATCTAGTTAGTAATTTCTCCGTTACCAGTAACTCAAGTAAAGCTTTTCAAAAAATGCAATAAAAGCAAGTTTTTTCTAATTAAATAAATAGCGACAACAAAACTTGAAACGAACAGAAAATATCCCGTATATGAGGGGTTTCCCCCTTTAACCACATCTCAATGCAGATTTAAATTTTGGTAAAAACAAAGCTCCTGGTAGCACTTACCTCCGTCTTTTGCGAGAATTATCTGGGTGGTGCTCATGATGCCCCCCACCCCTCCAGCTTTTGTACAGATAACCATATAAATGTACGCTTTCATATTAAAAAAAAGTTTTTCTGCAATAAGAGGTTAGCTATCAACCCCCACCAGTCCCCTTTATTAAATACTTAGTCTTAAAATATTCTCTGGAATGAAGGGAGATTAGTGAAGAATTTCTATATCCCTCCCAAATCTCTTCTATTTATCCAAAGGCGCAAGGAGACTTAGATCTTGAAAATGGGACTTTCAGGCACACTCCCTTCTCCCACCTAGACAATGATCCACTGACCTCCTCTACAATAGCTGATGCAAAATTATAGATCACTGCAAATATTTTTTTTAAACTTTAGTTTCACACATATTAACCGTTTATTTTCTGTCGATTAGTTGGATTTTTAGGAACCACGCAACACAGAGCGTCAATACTGCCACCGTAACTAGGAATCCCATCATATATAATTTCGACAGTTTTAGGTCGATTGGCTCTCCCATAATTTTTTTCAAGGGGTTTTTGGCTTTATTTTTGGGCAAATTTGTTTTATTTTCGTGCCATAAATGGCAGAAGACAACACATTGTTTTGTCACAGTCTTTCTTGCTACTTAAAACGGGCACTCACAGTTTTAGTTTCTGTTCGAATGAGCCTTCTCCCAATTTTCTTGGACTTTTGGTCCGATACGTTCATCTCTGAAAAAAATATAATAAATCTGCATCCGTGATCATTCTTTTCGGCAAAAATCTAAAAATTCTGCATTTTTTTTTAGATTGGGGCTCTGCAATAAAATTTTCTTTTATAGGCTGAATTTGATTGTTTGACTTTCACAAATGTCACGTCCTTCTGGGATTGTTTGGACGTTTTTTAAAAAATCAAGTTTCTCTTAGGCTTTTAGCTTTTGCTGGGGAAACTTAAGGATTTTTTCATATTTAGATTCACCATGGAAAGATCAAATTCTTTAAATATAGCCTATATATTGTTACCAACACTTTTGGTGCCATTTCCTGTTTCTAGAATGATGGTTGTCATTAAGTCACTCCTTACTTACAGTTCGTTACCATAAAGTGCTTGATTAGCCACGCAAAATATTGTTCTGATGGATCCACTAGAACGGCCGAGAAGAACCTTATGTATTATTGCGTCAACACTCAAGTTTACGCTGTGTAAAACTCGAAAACAAACCGGTTTTATGTGTCTGTAGTAAGAGACAATTAGCTTACGCTTAGTGAAAAACAAGTGGTGGTTGACAGAATAAATTGGAATTATATAATTTGGGTTATATATATGCACCTAAGGGTGCATCCCACTTCTGCTATAGAAGCGAAAACTGTAATACCGAGAACTGTATCAACGCTATTTTGTTTACTTGTATTTTATATTGATACTATATTTTTGTATCTTTTGTCGGATTCTATTTTATGAGAAAATTAATTGATGTTCCAAGCTTCCATCTTTTCTAGTTATAATAGAAAAATATCTAATCTTCACATTGATTAGTCAGTCATAACTTTATGCTTAAAAGTTGAACATGGTCTAAAACACCAAATTGCGCGCCGGATAAAACATTGACGCTCTGGGCCTGAGGCGGTTTTAGGGGAGGGGGGGGGCTTGCCCTAGGTGCATCAACTGGTTTGAGGTAATTAATAAATTGCAGAGGTCGAAGTAAAAAAGAAGAGTCGGATTTAAATAAGTGGAAATAAAAAATAGATTTTTTATAAAGAAATTGTCGAAAATTTGGTCTGATTTTTTTTTATATTTTAATTTGAATATTTTCGAGGTAGAGAGAGGGGAGGCGCTAATCAAGAGTTTGCCCAGGGCGCAAGAGAGGCTAGAACCGCCATTGCTGTGGCTATAAAAAAGTTTCGACGAGTGTGACTATGGTGTAGATCAAGGATAAGTTTTCATTTAGGGTTTCACAATCATTTTGTTCAATACAATTATCCATGGGAAGGGCAAAGAAGGGAACACAAACCAAACCTGTTTTCAATTCGTGTTATTTTTCATAGAGAATTTCATAGCCAAAACAAAAAAAAGCGTTTCATAGTCACTTTGTCATGGTTATGGCTTAGAAACGTTTTGCTGAATTATAATTTCCTGATAAATTGCTTCGAAATTTCTCAAAAAGCTCAGGCAAAACTGGACGACAAGGCCCTGTGAATTTCTACATCAACTGTAACCCATGAATTACTGCTATGAAGCAACGCAAGAGATTTATCTATGGACAAATCACCTAAGACATAACACAAATTCCTAGCTAGTGACCCCTACCAACTTTAATTGATATCCCTCCTTTCTTATGGATACAGACGATAAGAATTTAGGACTCCCCTGCTAGAGGTCCAATTGACACTCGGACCCCTGATTGCATAATTTTATCAGTTTAACTACTGTAGAATGAATTTCGTCAGCCTGTTTAGTAGGCTTTTTAGGCTAACAAAATGGAATTTTGATATACCGCCCTTTTACGGGCTTTAGAATCAGCTTGGACGAGATCCAGTAATACATTTTGGTTGCTCTGGACCGCAAAAGCGCATTGGTACAACACTTTCCTCTTTTTATTTATGTTTGTTAGCTCGCTCTAGCAATCTCACCAAGAAAAAAAGAAAGGAATCCTCTCCCCTACAAAAGTTAGATATAGACTTGAGGTGTGAGAAAATCAACGTAAGGACGATTAGCTTACTCTTCACCAAGCGGGCTTGAGGTCTGATAGTCAATTGCGGTAAATGTCCCGATATCAGAGTTCGGGGGACTCCCTCTCCATTGCAGGGTTTTGTTGTCCATCATGGTAGTTTTTGAGTCAAATTACGCGTCGCGCAGCTCAGTTCTTCAGAAATACAGATGCCAAGTCTTGGCTGGCGATTGGTGATCTCCTATTTTGATTCATAGTGCCAATCAACGGGGGTTTTTTTTTTTATAAGCCTTTAAGTGGAAAACGCTTTTTGACAGTAAGCATAGTGTTTGTGGTTCTTTTATTTAAAGGCATCGTTTGCTTGGCCAATTCCCTGTGACGAAGTCAGTACCTTTGGATGGTTTTAAATAAATTCTTTTGACAAACGGACATTGGTCTTTCCCGTTTAATTGATTTCTTGGGTCTATGTCTCTTGATTCCAATTTTACAAATCTGTCTTGATTGTGCATTTGTGAACCGGTGTGACGCGCCTTCTTGTCGCAAGGCCTTTTCCCTCGAGGGGTTGATTTGGTAAAATCCTGTATGTTCTTTCCAGAAGTCTAGGGATTTTCAAAGGGCCCACGTGGTCGAAATTTCTTTGTGATTATAAATTTTCTTAATGGTTTCCTAAGAACAACCGTAAGATTACCTTTCAAAATTCACGACAAAACTCCCACTCCTTGGGGTCTTTCCGAAGATGTGGGAATTCCAGTCCTGAGATTTGATCTTAGGACATGGTTTTATGATTATTCGATACGATAAGTTTTTATGTATTATTAAATAAAAAAACAAGTTTTTTTCAACTGAAAGTAAGGAGCAACATCAAAACTTAAAACAAACAGAAATGATTACGTATATTAAGGGTTCACCCCCTAGTTAATACCTCGCTCTTTGTACTAAAGTTTAAGTTTTGTTCCAATTCTTTCAGAATGACCCCTTAATCACAAAGGCCGTTTAACTAGAATAAATAGTTCTCTTGAAAGTACTAAAGCATAGTATTATATTTTTCGACCATGCTGAACAAACTGGCTATCTCAAAATTTTGATCGGGTGACTTTGAGAAAACAAACAAATAAATAAACACGTGCCCGAAATTCCACGTTTTTGCAGATAGGAGATTAAAACCTCTACAGTATGATTCTCTGATACGCTGAATTTGATGATGTGATTTTCATTAAGATTTTACGACTTTTAGGGGTGTTTTTCCCCTTTTTTTGAAAGTAAGGCACGTTTTCCTAGGCTCGTAACTATTGATGGATAGGACTATATTTGATGAAACTTATATATTTTAAATCAGCATGAAAGTTCGATTGTTTTGATATATCTATTGGTATCAAAATCCATTTTATGGAGTTTCGATTACTATTGAATCGGGTCGCTCCTTACTTACAGTTCGTTACCACGTACTGTTTGATTATGTAAGTATAAATTTCACATTTATCTGTTGGTGGCCTATCAGATACAAAACAAGCATGAGCATTTTTTTTATCTATGAAATATTTGTTTCAACTGCTGTCTTCATTGAAGTCCTCTTGTCTCTTTGTACATGCCATAAATTAAGTTTCGAGGTCCCCTTTCGCCCGAACACTCCCTAGAAGTTTCAACCTGATCACCAAAACCGTTCCAAGGATTTAGCAGATATGCTGTTTTGATCACCCGGCAATGCCTAATGTCTTCTAATCTGCCTCGCTACTTAACCATCAATAGATTTTAGCTCCTGTTGAGGCATACGTCGCAAAAATATTTAAGGTAGATCGAACACGTTACGTTTGTGGTTACCCTCAACACAAACTTTAAAGCCACTGTACTGTTCCCTTACCATTTTCCTACACTACCTGAAAGTTTCAACTCCATCCTCCCAGCCGTTTCTGGGATTTTGTCTATGTCGTTTTGATAACTCGGATGCACGAAGTGCATCCGAGTTTTTTTTTTTTTTTTTTTTTTTTTTTTTTTTTTTTTTTTTTTTTTAGTTCAATACTCTTCTCACAAGCTTTCGCTGAATTTCAATTGTTGTCTCGTTCAGCACACTATTTTAAATCTTGAAGGTATTCCCGAGATATTGCGGATACGCCGTAACGATAACCTGATGTCATATAATGTCTTTTAATTTACCTCATTGCTTACCTGAGCATATAATTTTTAGTCCAATAGTAGCTTATAGTGCAGAAACATTTTGGTGTATCAGAGGTAGTTCTTTAGCCCCTTTCCCCCTCATCCCAAAACAAATTTGAAGTATCGTTGCCCTACTGTTTACCCTTTCTTTTGCCATCAGTTCCAAAAGTTCCGACTTCATCCAGAAATTGTTCGTAAGTTCCCAGTTCAAAACTTCGAGATCCACGTACCCCTCCCCCCTTTCCCCTCCACCTTGCACTGAAATTTTCTGCTGGATTTTCTAAGTTATTCCATAGATATTGCATAAAGTTCTATATATTAGACCTTTTGATGTTCTGAACAAAATAACTCGTCTTAAAATTTTGATCCAACATTAGGGGGAGGGTTTGCGGGGAGCAGGTAGCAGGAAAAGGGACTAAAGGGAGGTTTTTTGCTCTCCAATCATTTTGCCCATCGGGCGTAGAACTTTCAAATTTTAGTAGAGTGAACCCCATTTGAAGTTTTTACGACCATCCCTTTTATTGGAAGAGTGCGGGAAAAAAGTTATATACCGTGGTTTTTATGGCAAACATTAAGAATACATATAACTCTTTATTTAGGTAGCGGTAGAGCGCCGCCTCTGATTTAAAACGTGGATTTTGTTTTAATTCTTATCCGCTGAATTTTTTTTTGCATTAATGTTGATATTGAGCAATTTTTTATAGACAGCCAAAGACATTCAATGATTTGTTTCAACTTGATCAATTTATAGGTTGGGAAATGGGTCAGACATTAAATGTATTATCTATAGAATGACTTATTTTGTTTTTTTATTCGATTTTTTGTCTCTACTTATAACTCGGCTGCCTCCTTTTAATATCAAACACTAATTACTTGACTACCCCTTCTAATCCTGGGATCATTCCTCTCTGATCGTAATCTATGTCCTGCTTTAACTGTTTATTTCAATATGAACGAGCGCAGCTTGTTAGGGTGCTATAAAGGTCAAAATCTCTCAGGCTTGTTTGGGGTCATTTGAATCGATCATTGACAACCTCTCCACCCCACCCTGGCCCTCAGATGTGTTTCTTTGTACCAAGTTCCAGTTGTTCATAGTTCAAAAGTTAGTTCACCGAACCCGACGTTAACACACTCGAAAAATTTGAAACGGAATTAAATAATCGCTTATGTACTCCTGGACCGGGTGCCCTTGTAGTAAGTTCTACTGAATTACGTTTATGTTATACGAAAGCTTAAAAAAAGACAGTCTGTGGGTTATGATGGTATATGCGCTCTTCATTTACAAAATGGGTCTGATAAGCTTATGTGTCATCTTTCTTTGTTGTACCAAATGGTTTTTTGCTGTGGTATAGTTCCAGATTCTTTTTGTGTTGGTTTATTTCACTGATTCTCAAAAAAGGGAAGGATCCGTCTGAATGCTCATCGTATCGACCTATAGCTGTTTCAAACGTTTTTGCTAAGGTGTTTGAATTACTTATAATTAATAACCTACGTTCTATCTGTTACATGCCTCCTCACCAGTTTGGCTTCCAGTCTAAGCTTAGTTGCTTCCATGCTCTAAAATGTCTGTGCAATTTGTTGATCGATGCAGATAAATCCGGTGGTACTCTAGCGCTTGGAACATACGATGTTAGTAAAGCATTTGATTCGTTGTTGCATCCCCAAGCAATGAATGAGCTTTTGAACCGGGGTGTAATCGCTAGACTTGTTAGACCTCTTCTGTACATGTACCGCCGTATGAAAGCAAAAATATGCATATCTGGAAGCAATTTGCTGACTGATTGGTATATACCAATTCATATCGGGGTTAAGCAGGGTGTGGTTACTTCTCCCACGGTTTATAATAGTGCAACGCTTCCAGTGCCAATTTTTCTTCGTGCTGTATATATAAAGGTACTGATCTGTCGATATAATGTTATGCAGACAACATTTTTGATATTAGTAGGACTACCAGTGGGCTAGAAAAATGTTTTTCAGAGATATCTAAAAACTACAGTGATACTGGGCTTTCCCTAAATGCTGGAAAATGTAATGTTTTGATCTTATATGAATTAGATGCGACTAGATCAGATGATATATCTATAGATCTGAAAGGTACAGAAGTAAAGCCTTGTGTTAAGTTTAATAATCTTGGCCTTCCTATTGGAAAAAATCTGAAGAAAACTAGGGTATTAATGCTACAAAGTATGGAAACTAAAATCCGTCGTACATATAGTACAATTGTTTGTTCTCAGTTTCATTTTAACAGAGCCCGTCTTGCGAGGATTTCTACAATAGTGTCGTCGTGTAACATATTCTGTATTTAGTACCGTTCTACCCTTTATTTATTGAATCTGACCTTAGGATGAAGCGTGTTTTCTTCAAAATTGCTGTTTCGGTTGCGAGTTCCTCCGTGGACCCGCAACTCCTTTGATGAAAAAATATAGCTTGTCTGACCCGTGTGCTAAGTTAGCTGAGTTGAATGTACACACGTGCAACAAGCAAACCGGCCATGAATGGCAAAATGTTGTTTTTTGACGTGGAATTATTTTTATTTGTATTTTAGAACGTAACACGATATGTTGTTTCTTTCTTTTTCCAATGTACTCCATCATCATTATTTTGTATGATGTGTTATAAATACATATATACACACGTATTTTGGAATATTTGTTGTTGTTGTTGAAACATAAAATGTTTTATTCGACGGTGAAAATTAAGAGACAAAAGATAATTAGAGACTACTTCCGGGACTTCTTTTCAACAGTAAAAAAAGTATCAAAAATAAATTATCAAGCTAGCATTGTTTTGAAGGTCTATAATACCAAGCTAGCATTGTTGTAAAGGTCTATAATTTAGTGAAGAAATGGGTCTAAGATCAAAAGAAGATAAAGAAAAAAAAAATCAAAAACTTACACAAAAAATAAGTCCTTCTTGTAACGCGGACACAAGAAACAACTGGACCGCAACACAAGACAAAATGTTCGAAAATTCAAGACAACCGGAAACAGACAATCTCAGAATATTAAGACAAACACCAAGGCCTTTCCTAAGTGGCGTTTATAAAAAAAGATATTGTGTCAATGCGTAGAAAAAAGAAAGAAGTATAGACAAAGAATCGGTGCAAATTTACTTAACTATTTCATGACCAAATTAGAATATTTTTCCTTGATTTCTGGAGTAGGCTACCGTTACTTTTTTCAGTTATCTATCAATAAGGACGCATTATCTTTATTTTCTGTCATAGTTAGGATTAATTTATTTATATAACAAAAATTCATGCTTATACTTGTATAATTTTTTTCTTACAATTTCAAGATGAGAAAAAACTCGACAACAATGTCATAATTTTTTTTCATCTTGTCATGCTTAGCCAGTGGCTCTGAGAACATTCTGCAATGCATGGCCGTGTCCAGGATTTTTGCTCGGAAGGGGAGGGGTTGTTTTTTTCAGTTTTTTTATAAAAAACCTTAAAAAATCCATCAAAAAATTGTCTACATACGTTTTTTATTTCGAAAGTAAAACAGTTCAGAATAGGGATGAAACCTTTTAATTGATAGTGAACAGATATAAAATTATTTGACGGGATATTTCGAACACATATACAGTGTTCATCATCAGCAGTAAAACTAAAAGACATGAATAAAATGAACAAAATTTATACCTAATAAACTAATTACATATAGTTTATTGCTCTTATTTTCAATGCAACGGCGGAAATTTTTTCCGCTACGTTTTTTATGTCAGGTAATTTTTTTTGAGGGGGGGGGGGTCAGACGCCCTAGCCCTCTTCCCGGATACTGTATTTCTGCATACTTACTTAATCCTCATGCTGGGGTGGTGTTGAGAGTGTCGCCAGTCTTCTCCACTTGCTGCAGTGGCTGATAAAAACTTTTCCTAAAAAAACAAAAAAACTTAACAACGCTACACCAAAGACGCCTCCAGGAGTTGCTGCCAGAGGGAGAATTTTCAAATGAACAGGTATAACGGTAATAAATTATAGCACTTAGAATGTGATAATAAGACAGCAACATCTTCATTAGAACGGCAATGAATCATTTTTAAATAGGTCCATGGGCAAGGGAGAGCGAATATACAGGGACCTTTGTCTCAAAGTGAAGCACTTCTTGTCTTGTCTTTTTCCCAGGGTCTTCTTGAGGGGGTGCCCACTTTCAGAAATCACGTACATTCAGGTGCTGCGTGAAACCGTGCCAGGGCAGAAACTGTGCCAAGGGAGGTGGAACTGTGCGGCACACAATGGCGTTACAAGATGTACACCAGGCGATGGAAAGTGGGTACTCCTCGGGTTGCCTATTGCCAATCCCCTGGTAGGCGATACACCAATATATATACCCCTGAGTTTATAACCAGAATTTGATTTGTGTCTCTGTTCAAAAATGGGTATACAATGCAAATATATTTTGGTGCATAGTTATTTACGTTTTTCTCTTATAGAGCTTTCCTGGCCATACTCATCCTCTGGAAGCTGTTAGATTCTCTTCGAGTGAAGAGCTTGTCTGCGGTGGATCTCAATCTGGGGCCATTAGGGTCTGGGACTTAACCGCCGCGAAACTACTTCGTACCTTAACTGGTCATAGAGGTGGAGTTAGATCATTGGACTTTCATCCTTATGGGGATTTCGTCGTCTCAGGATCCCAGGATAATTCGATTAAAGTAAGTTGCTCTGGGAGTTTTTTTTTTGGTATTGTCCATATCGACTCTTCGTACCTTAACTGGTCATAGAGGTGGAGTTAAATCTTCGGACTTTCCTCCTTATGGGGATTTCGTCGTCTCAGGATCCCAGGATAATTCGATTAAAGTAAGTTGCTCTGGGAGTGTTTTTTGTTGGTATTGTCCATATCGACTCTGCAATAATACCATTTTAATTGTACCACAGGCTAGTTATTAATAAAGGCGGCACTCTTCTCTTTTTCTTTTGACAAGAAAAGAAAAACAGAAGAAAAAACTTTTTTCTAAAAAACTTTTTTTGAAAAAAGAAAAACTTTTTTCTTTATATAATGATTGATTCAAGCCGCTATACATTCAATACAGTTACATATGTGCAATCTGTGACTGGAGAAAGGGGGAGGGGAATTATATTATTTTTTCTGAAGGGGTGGAGCAAAAATGCTGCACTATAGGCCACAATTACCCAATTTCAAACAGTTTATGGTAACGAACTACAAGTAAGGAGTGACCCGGATCAATAGTAACCGAAACTCTAAAAAACAGATATGTTTCGCTACCAATAGATACATCAAAGGAACTGCATATTTACGCTAATTTTAAATATATATGTTTCATCTAGTTTAGTCATACCCATCAAAAGTTACGAGGCTGAAAAAATTTGCCTTATTTTCAGAAAAGGAGTAGTCACCATAGAATCTTAATGAAGATCACACTATCAGATTCAGCGTATTAGAGAACCATGATGAAAAGGTTTCTAGCTCCTATGTGCGAAAATGTGGAATTTTGTATTTTTTGCCGGAAGAAAGATCACGGATGCGTGTTTGTTTATTTGTTTGTTTGTTTGTTTTTTTTCAGGGGTGATCGTATCGACTCAGCCGTCCTAGAATATCGTTTGAGGGCTCATTCGAACGGAAATAAAAAGTTCTAGCCTCCAAAAATGGAGGACAACTAGGTCCCCTCCCCCGCTCATTTTTTCCCAAAGTTACCCGATAAAAATTTTGAGATAGCCATTTTGTTCAGCATGGTTGAACAATATAATAACTATGTCTTAGATAATGACTTAATCCCCCACAGTCCTTGGGGGAAGGTCTTTAAGTTTTGAACTTTGCCCATTGTTTACATATAGTATTGTTGGAAGTATACAGAGGGGTTATTGTATTGGGAAGTATGCAGACGCTTTCAGGGTTTTTTCTGTCATTGTGGGGGCGGGGTTAGGGAAGGGGGTTACATGGGAGGATCTTTCCATGGAGAAGTTTTCAAGAATTGGAACTTTAGCATAATTTCTCATTTAGGTCCTTTCCTTTTACTAGGAAAAAATCTCTAATACACCTACCGCTATATGTCGTATGATTTTTTTTTCAGGATGGGGGGGGGGGTTACAAGAGGTTTTTTTTTGGGGGGGGGGCTTACAAAAAAGCTTTAAAAACGCATCAGAAATTTGTATAGGCTATATTCATTTTTGTTACGTTTTTACGAGTAAGACAAATATTTGGGGGGATTCAAACCCTCTTACTTTCCTGGATATGGCCTTGGTCGCACTATTTGCACCTATAGGGTTGTGTAGTGTATACCAGTTGATTACCGAAAAAAAAATAATTTGCTATTTATTATTTAGCTCAAGTTGTCGCAATGTAAAGTTGTGCTCTTGGCACTATTTAGATTTTCGCTTCCAGGTGCTAGCTATAATCTATTGATCGCGTTATAATTACCAAATATCGTATTTCACGTGTTTCTCTTATCTCGGCTTAAACTTTGTTGACACATCTGTTTCATCATAATTGAAATGTCTATATTAAGACAAACATATATGAAAACACCACTTAGGCCTATTTTTGTTATTTTTGTGTTCCTCTTCTCGGGCTTGCTGATGAGTACACAATGATCTTTTCGGTGGGAGGGCAGCAATGATACAAAAAATTGATAATTAGAGTGAAAACTCAGTAATTCTAGAAACTTGGATTTTATGGGGCTTAGACCCCGAAAAAACCATCTCCCCCTTGTGTAAATCCCTGAGTAGACAATCCTAGTTAATTTTCAGCTTAAAGAGCAAAGTCTTGACGAGGTAACGAACCCCCTCATATACGTAATAATTTCTGTGCGTTTTAAGTTTTAATGTTGCTCCATACTTTCAGGTGAAAAAAATTCTTTATTTAATTTCTTATCTTTTTTAAATAAAGCTGCGAAGTCCAGTGCCCCCTTCATGGAAGACTGCCTTCCCCATGGAAATATTCTTCAGCTTAACCCCTCCCCCGACCCTTCCCCCTCACCAGAAAAAAATCACTCTTGAAAACGTCTGTATACTCCGCAATAACCAATACTATATGTAAACAATGTGCAAAGTTCGCAACTTGTAGCCCCTCCCCTGGGGACTTTGGGAGATTGAATTATCCTCAAAGACATGTTTATTAGATTTTTTGGTATGCTGAAATGGCTATCTCAAAATTTTGATGGAGTGACTTTGGGAAAAAGTGAACGTGGGAGGGGGCCTATTGGCCCTCCAATTTTTTGGTCATTTAAAAAGGGCTCTATAACTTTTGATTTCTCTTTGAGTGAGCCCTCACGCGATATTCTTGGACCACTGGGTTGATACGATCACCCCCGGAAAAAAAAAACACGCATCCATGATCTTTCTTCTGGCAAAAAATGCAAAATTCCTCATTTTTGCAGATATGAGCTTGAAACCACTACTTCAAGGTTCATTGATACGCTGAGTCTGATGGAATGATTTTCATTAAGATTCTTTTACTTTTAGGAGTGTCTTTCTCTTTTTTCGAAAATAAGATAATTTTCCCAGGGTCGTAAGTTTTGATGGGTAAAAATAAACTTGATGAAACTTTCTAGATTTGAGATCAGCATAAAAATCCGATTCTTTATATTTATTAATTGGTATCAAAATTCCGTTTTCTAGTCTCGGTTACTATTGAGCTGAGTCGCTCCTTACTTACAGTTTGTTACCACAAATTGCTTGATCACATCGAGTTAGTTCAATGGAATGGCGGACTTCTTGTGCCTTTGAAATTGCGGTGTTTAATCTTAATTCCTAAACTCAATTAAAAAAAGGGTAGGCCTACTTGTGCATTATTCAGAAAATACCCAAGCTGATTCATTTTACAGGTACACGGGTTGAAACAACTGAGACGAATAGGAGACAGATAGGATACATATAAGTTGGGCTGTATATTTACACATTGGGGAGGGGTTAAGTATAGCAGGTCTACATGCAAAATGTAACCTAACCTAAGCTAACCAAAATTCCAATTAAATATTTAATTAAAATATAGTTACCAGCGTGAGCGTGAGCAATCATGCTTTTTTTAGCCTTTTATTTATAACCGAAACTCATTTTGGAATTAAAGGGGGAGGAAGTTAACGGTACGACTAGTTTTGTTTGGTTTTTACTACTTTCTGGAGGTTATGAACTATAACACCTCCGTCTTGGCCAAGGAACTGACAAGGAAGAGAGCCATGTGAGAAAAGCTTAGCCAATTCGAATGTTTAGCTAATTCGAAAAAAAAATTGCCCATTCTTTTGAAGTGCTTTTGGTTTTTGGTTTCTTATTGCAGGGTTCAGTTCCTGCTTCAGTTTTTCGAAACCCTTAATGTCGAAATAACTAGCTAGACTTCCGATTAAGACCAATCGACCGTACTTTTATTCCGCTTGACAAAACGGAAGTAGTTAGGTTTTACAACCGTTTTTACATGTTGGTCGGCCGTTTTTCTATTTTATCTCAGCTTCATCTTAGATTATAATACTTTTCAAGGAATCGAAAGTCTGCATAACTATTTAAAAGAGGGTCCGAGGGTCTTAAGAGGGACTAAGTGCGTTTATACGATACAAAGTGTTTATGTGGAGAATTGGGTCCTGCCCAGACTATGCTTAAGCTATGTGCTTAGGCAAGGTGAATCTGTTGATACCTCACTACTTCTGCGGCCGTATAAGTGGGGAAGGCTGTTAAGGTCAACGGATTTAGCCTATTATAAAACAAAATGTAAATGTTTGACAGTAAGTTGGATTCTTGTGTACAGGTATGTTAGGCTACAACCGCAGATTATGTGTCATAACACAGAAAAGACGTTGTACTACGTGAGTATGTAAATAGCCGTTGTACATCTAACAAGAATAGTGGTAATGATGGTAAAGATTTACGACCAAAACACAGTTTTGTGTATCCTTCAAGCGCTAGGAAACAAAGAAAGTCAACCTTTGATGATGGGAAGAAAAAGGGTACCAGTAACGCACATTCTGTCTGCAGTCTGTAAAAAAAGAAAAGAGAAAAGAAAAAGAAGAATCTATGGGTAGCCTATAACCAAAGAAAATGGAGAAATTACTGGAATTAGATTCGGAGATTTGGTATGAGGAGATAGTGATTCTGTACTACTAGTATCACTTCTTGAACAGCGTATGGTGGCTCCATTAAAAAAGTGGAAAATTTCAAAGAAATTTCCTAAATCTGATACGATTTATCTACCAAGCAATAGAAGCATAGTCTATAGTTCAAGATTTCATTTTCATTTTCAAGACTTATTTATGTGAAAATTAAGTTTTTACAAAGTAGGCCTAGGATAGCTTGAAAATTTTTGGCTGGTTTAAGTAGGCTCATAGACGTTACTTAACCTGAATTTCAGAATTCTATATGTCAGGCGAGGCGAAAAAACGCCTAATCCCGCTGGGAGAAGAAGTGAGTAAGCTTTTAAGGTTATTGGGGACTGAAGTTTGCTTTTTTCATTCTTTCCTGCATTTCAAAGTACGTGAAAAGCCAAGTAAGCATTAATTTGGGCTCAAACTGTCTGCCAAACGTTAGATGCCGTTGGTATTTTTTTCGATTGTAGTGTCAGTTTCCATTCATATAAATGTTCTATGCTCTTTGGTTACTAGCCTAGTTACAACCATTGAATTTACTTGAGATAGGCTACGTTTTTCGTTGCTACAAGTTGGTCTGTTTACGAATATAAATTAGCTTACAACCGTTGGATTTACTTGAATGACGTTCGTCGACACAAGTTAGTCAGCTTACAAATATAAATACTTTGAAAATGCTGGTGTCTCCATTTTGTATTTCCATTTATTTATTAGTCTGAAGACCGTGAACGCTGTTATTGTCAAATTTTGTGGTTAGGTTTTCTTGGCCGTTAATCATACTTCTCTGGAAGTAATTTACTTTTCCCCCATTTTTAGCTTTCTTTTAATGCGTTTTGCCTTTAAACTATAAATCAAATTAGTTGCAGGTACTTACCAAGTCAGTTTTAACTTTTCTTTCACAATTAACAGACTAATACCAATAAAACCAAATTGGGAAGAATAATTCACTGAGACGGGAAAAGATATGCCTTCTGTAGCAGGTGGTGAGAATGGAAGATTTAAATATAGGTGGTAAAGGGGTTGTTTATACAGATCTTCGGTTGACCCTATCTGCTTGAAATAGCTCTGGGCGAAGATTTAGGCCTGATTAAACCAAGAACACTAATGGGAAATTCGTAAAATTTCTTTGAGAAGTGAGCTGAAGTGGAGTCACTCCCAACTTTTAATTTTTTTTGTGTTAAGAAAGAGGATTGAGTTGGAAATTTTAGGGACATTCTTTTGGGGACAGGAAAAGTATGATGATTTGTAAGTTTGTATTTTGGGGGAAGGGGGCAAAATATATTTTTTCTGGCCATCACAAGGGAGTATATATTATGTTTTTGTTTTTTTAATGGCTGCCTTAAGATTGGCTTGTGGTTATTTTCTTATAATGGGATGCAAAGTAAACACATTTTGATCTTCATAAAGCAATGCAAAATTCACACTTTTTGGATGGAAGAAGAAATCCCAAAAAGCGTTCAAAAAACGTTACTGCAATTTTGTTTATTTTTAGTTTTTCTATAGGCCTAATTTTGCATTGAGCATAAAAGGGGATACACTGGTTTTGCTCGTAATATGGTTAACCTCGGGTTGACTGGGTAGAGAGATATAGGGGCTCTTGGTAGGAAATTTAGTCCAAGTAATAAGTATATCTTCATTACTGATTTTCCACAATAGACTTTAAGGTGTAATAAGCTTGAAGACCCTTGCTTGAAGATCGCCAAATCAAACTAAAAAGAAGACCAGAGATGTCTTTATTTTTAATTTTTGAAGGACGGCAGTCTTACAGTCATTACAGTCTTACAGTATTCTGTTTAAGAGAACAGGTGCCCTGGACACGACAGCAGACGTATTTTTCTTTGTTCGTTAATAAGCCCCTTAAAAAAATCGAATTAGTTCCACTACTTCAAATGTGTGTTATTACTAATGTCCTCATGAACTAATGCTGGTGAATAGTAATTTTTAGTGTTATTATTTAAAGGATGTTATTATAGCTTTTTTGGCGAAGAAACAATATAATAATAGATGTTAAGTTGCTTGTTCATTTAGTTTTAGTTGCAAGGTTCGATTTATCATGAACTAAATTTATGATGCTTACGTAGCTGTATTATATTCGTGAGATTTTTTCTTTAGAATTGAACGCAAAACGATAGTCCAAAACATAACAAGTGGTAAACTTGAATTTTGAGTGCGTGCAGCTTTAGCCTACTAGATAAATTTATTTTTGATTGCAATGAATTTATAATCTGAACAAGTCGAAAACAGCCCTTTTAGGTTTGTTTCCCAGGTTGCAAATCGATACAGTCTTACCGACCGCGGTATTTGACAAGCCATGATGTACTGTCTATATATTTCATCTTTTTCGCTTATTTTTTAAATTTGTTTTTTTTTTAATATCTACCATGATATTTCATGTTTTTCGTTTATTTTTTTTAATTGTCTCACTTTCTCTCCCCCGAAAGTAGTTTCTGTGTGCATACCCATTCTGAATGAAGTATATCTGAAGAAATAAGACCAACAGATTTTTGGGCAGTTGCTCAATTCACGAAAATATGGTGGGCGGGTAACTTTATCCTTAAAAAAAGAAGGATAACTTTATCCTTAGAAAAAGGGCACTTGTACCTTATAGCCACCAGACTCAAGAAGTGAAGTTAGGTTAATCATAATGAAATACACCAAAATAAGATGAAATTATAAATAGTTTAGTAACAAAATTATGGAAACTACAACAAAGAATTAGGGAAGGGGGGCCGCCCAGACTTCATTATATTAAATAACTAACCTAAACTAACCTAACCAAACCAAAATACCAGCTAAATATTTAATTAAAATATACCTACAATGTAGTTTCCCACTGAGCCGAAGCTAATTGTCTGGTATAAAGACCATGAAAACCGGTTATTGTATCATGAGTGCGATATAAATTCGCAGAGTATGGTTGCTATAACACACAAGTACCAAAAATTGTTTCAGTGAAAATACCAAATAAAAAGTACTTCTCAATGAAACTACCTTCCAAACAAGAATTCTTCAAAGTAAAGTGGGGTATAAGATCTGGGCCCCCTCCAATTAAAGCCACTGCTCTTGGAAAGCCTTTCCGTTACTAAAAAAATCAAAAACAGTTCGTGATTACGAACTGTAAGTAAGGAGTGACATGGCTCAATAGTAACCGAAACTCTAAAATACGGGACTTCGATACCAAGAAATTACCAAAAGAATTGGCTTGCTCTGCTTATACATTTGTTTCCAAATGTATAAAATTCATTGAGTTTAGTGTTACCCGTCAAAAGCTACGCGCCTGAGAAAATTTGCCTGATTTTCAAAAAAGGGGAGAAACACTCCCTAAAAGTCAAAGAATCTTATTAAAAATCATATCATCAGATTCAGCATATAAGAGAACGTTATTGAAGAAAAAGACTCATTCAAACAGAAATTAAAAGTTCTAACGCCCTTTTTTAGTGATCAAAAAGATTGCAGGGCAAATAAGTCCCCTCCCACCACCCTTTTTTCCTCAAAGTCGTCCGATCAAAATTTGAGATAGCCATTTTATTCAGCATAGCTGAACGGTCCAATAATTATGCCTTTGGAGATACCATGACCCCCTACAGCCCCTGGGGAAAGGTCTTTAAGTTATAAAATTTGCCCATTGTTTACGTATAGTATTTGTTATTGGGAAATATGCATACAATTTTTTGGGTGGAGGGGAAAATTTCTTCCGGGGTGATTTTCACGGAGAGAAAATCACCATTTTCTCCATTTTCCATGGAGAAGGAAGTTTCTGGGGGGGGGGGGTGAACTTTACAGGGGGAATTTTACACTGGGTGAATTTGCCAGAATTGCTATTCGGATTTCTTTGTATTAGTCTTACTTTCCTTTTGCCGATTTAATTTTACATGTGGGTATGTTAAGGAGGATTGTCTGGGGGAAATTTTTACCGGATTGGAGTTGTCTAGAGTATCTTTCCGTACGAGGGGGATTTTTCACGAAAGGAATTCGCCATGGGGGAGTTTTTCACGGCATAAATTTTCCAGAAGGAATTTCCTGCGGGAGCAACTTTCTACTAGGGGGTGGGGTATTTACGGGAAAACTTTCCCACGTAGGAGGGGATTTCCGGAATGATTTTTAAGAAACTCGTATTGATAAAATGATTTGACCCCGTCCTTTTATTCTATTGCTAACTACCCATTGCAGCGCTAAACCCTCTGAGGCTAGTTTACTGTACTTGCTCGTATCCTACCCCTATCAGTTTAGTTCCTTCACTCTTTACTCCCTCCTATTTCCTTCAAGCCCTTTCGTATGGCATCTTGCTAACCCACTCGAGAGTGTTTGGCCCCAGATGAATTGCTGGAAAGCACGATTTTGTCCACCTTATGTTATGATTTTTTTTTCTGGGGTAATTTACTTAACAGTTATGTCAAAATAAGTTCTATTTTACCGGAGAGATGCGCATTATATCTATTTTACTATTGTGCTTATTGTACTATTTGTACTATATCTATTGTACTTACTATAAATATTTGAATGTAAAGGGGGTAGGGAGAAAGCTGGGTTGCAATTTTGTTATTTTAATCTTTTAATCTTTTAAGCTTTTCTGCCCTGAAAATTGATAAGTTCACTATTTTGCTTGATTGCATAAAAATGGAAGTTAATATTAGAATCAAACAGTTCGTGGTAACGAACTGTAGTAAAAAGCGACCCAGCTCAATAGTAACCAAAACTCTAAAAAACGGAATTTTGATACTTATAGATGCATCAAAAGAGTTGGATTTTTATGCTGATTTTAAATACATAAGTTTCATTAAATTTAGTCTTACCCATCAAATGTTACGAGCTTGAGAAAATTTACCTTATTTTGGAAAATAGGGTATAAAACCCCTTAAACGCCATAGTATTTTAACGAAAATCACACCATCATATGCAGCATAACAGAGAACCCTACTGTAGAAGTTTCAAGCGCTTATCTATAAAAATGTGGATTTTTTTTTGCCAGAAGACAGATCACGGGTGTTATCCTGTTTATTTTTATGGCACTTGGTATCTACCAGTGACATATAGGCGATCGTAAATTCTGTCGGTCGGTCTGTCTGTCCCGGTTTTGCTACTTTAGGCACTTCCAGGTAAACTAGGACGATGAAATTTGGCAGGCGTATCAGGAACCAGACCAGATTATATTATAAATGGTCGTTTCCCCGATTCAACCATCTGGGGGGGAGGAGTGGGGGGACGGTTAAATTGGAAAAATTAGAAAATAAGGTATTTTTAACTTACGAACGGGTGATCGGATCGTAATGAAATTTGATGTTTGGAAGGATATCGTGTCTCAGAGCTCTTATTCCAAATTCCGGCCGGATCCGGTGATATTAGGGGGAGTTGGGGGGGGGGCTAAAATCTTGGAAAACGCTTAGAGTGGAGGGATCGGGATGAAACTTGGTGGGAAAAATAAGAACAAGTCCCAGATACGTGATTGAAATAACCGGAACAGATCTGTTCTCTTTGGGGGAGTTGGGGGGAGGGTTAATTCTGAAAAAATAGAAAAAATGAGGTATTTTTAACTTACGAAGGAGTGATCGGATCTTAATTAAATTTGATATTTGGAAGGATATCGTGCTTCAGAGCTCTTATTTTAAATCCCGACCGGATCCGCTGGCATTGGGGAGAGTTGGGGGGCCTAAAATCTTGGAAAACGCTTAGAGTGGAGGGATCGAGATGAAACTTGGTGGGAAAAATAAGCACAAGTCCTAGATACGTGATTGACATAACCGGATCGGATCCGCTCTCTGTGGGGGAGTTGGGGGGAGGGTTAATTCTGAAAAATTAGAAAAAATGAGTTTTTTTTAACTTACGAAGGAGTGATCGGATCTTAATGAAATTTCATATTTAGAAGGACCTCGTAACTCAGATCTCTTATTTCAAATCCCGACCGGATCCAGTGTCATTGAGGGGGGGGGGGGCGGAAATCTTGGAAAACGCTTAAAGTGGAGAGATCAGGATGAAACTTGGCGGGAAGAATAAGCACAAGTTCAAGATATGTGACTGACATAACTGGACCGGATCCGCTCTCTTTGGTAGAGTTGGGGGCGGGAGTAATACAGAAAAATTAGAAAAATGAGGTATTTTTAACTTACGAACGGGTGATCAGATCTTAATGAAATTTGATATTTAGAAGGATCTTGTGCTTTAGAGCTCTCATTTTAAATCCCGACCAGATCCGGTGACACTGGGGGAGTTGGAGGGGGAAACCAGAATTCGTGGAAAACGTGAAAATTGAGGTATCATTTTCTTACGAATGGGTGCTCCGATCTTAATGAAACTTGATATATAGAAGGATCTTATGTCTCAAATGCTCCATTTTCAATTCGAATCTGATCCAGGGACATAGGGAGTTGGAGGGGGGATACAGAAATATTGGAAACCGGAAATCTAGGAAAACGCTTAGAGTGGAGAGATTGACATGAAACTTGATAGGAAGAATAAGCACAAGTTATAGATACGTGATTGACATAATTGGAACGGATCCGATCTATTTGGGGGAGCCGGGGGGTGTTAATTTGGAAAAATTAGAAAAATTGAGGTATTTTTAACTGAAGAACGGGTGACCGGATCTTAATGAAATTTGATATTTAGAAGGAACTCATGCCTCAGAGCTCTTATTTCAAATCCCGACCAGATCTGTTGACGTTGGGTTGAGTTGGAGGAGGAAACTGGAAATCTTGGAAAACGCTTATAGTGGAGAAATCAGGATGAAACTCGGTGGGTAGAATAAGTAAATGTCGTAAATACGTGATTGAGGTAACCGTACAGGATTCGTTTTCTTTGGGGGATTTAGGGAGTGGGGTTCCGTGCTTTAGCGAGTTTGGTGCTTCTGGACGTGCTAGGACGCTGAAATTTGGTTGGCTTATCAGGGAGCTGCACAAATTGACTTGATAAAGTCGTTTTCCCGGATTTGACCATTTAGGGGGCTGAAGGAAGAGGAAAAATTAGAAAAAATGAGGTATTTATAACTTTCGAGTGGGTGATCGGATCCTAATTTAATTTTGGCATTTAGAAGGACCTTGTGACTCAGCGGTCTTATTTTAAATCCCGACCGGCATTAACCTCTGATTTTCCTTTTAAATCAATCTATTGATTCTTAGAATTTTGCTAGAGCTCATACCGTATGAGCTCTTGGCTCTTCCGGCCTCGTCACAAATGCCATATGAGCTCTTAGCTCTTGTTTATTGTTTCAAAAAGTAGAGTTATGAGAAAGAGTCAAACTTTAGCGTAAAGAGCGGGGCGTTTAGGAGGGAACAGCCCCTTTCATATACGGAGTAATTTCTGTTCGTTTTAAGTTATAATGTCGCTCCTTACTTTCAGTTGATTTTTTTTTTTTATTTAATATGTAGCCTATCCAAGAAAGTAATTGCGTGCCAATGAGACTTCGCATGTGTTAGTGAACTTAAAATAGCCAGGCTTAACCCTATGTTGGATTTAATTATGACGGATGCATTTGTGAAACATTGCAGAGTGTACTGACGTTGTCATTAATTTCATGTTTATCTTCTGAAGGGATTTTTATGAAGTTCTTATCTCCAATGTTTCTGTTTCAATTCTTAAAGAATGGACGTTAAGTATGGACGTTTTGGAATGTGTATTTTCGTATTAAAATTGAGTGTTCTACCTTTTCCACATTGGCGCGCAATTAGTTTCTCGGATACATATTTTAATATTAAATGTTAAGTGTTCTATGGTGAATTTCTATAAATGAATATGTGTTGCCTAAGACGAACAAAAATTGTCATAAATTACTCACGGATTAGATTTGGAGTGTCCCCCTCCTTCTTCCTTAAAGCCAGGGTGCCTTTTCCGCCTTGCTGAAAAGGAAACACATTAAGATGGTTTTTCTTGTATTGTCTGTTTTCAAAAAAAACGTTTCTTAAAGCATATATTTTGGCGATAATACTTTTGATTTTACTTTTTTAGAAGTAACCTACGTATGTTTTACCACTATTTTTCTTCCGTTTAATTCCATTTCATTCAAAGCGATAGAATATTGTACGCTTAACAAAACATCAATGATTAAATTTGTAATTTTTAAAGCAACCTGTTTAGTTTTCAGCAAAGCACAAATGATCCTCTAGCTGTTTGAGGTTTTAAGGGATGGGGGTGGCAGCTGTATTCGTATTTCCAGTAAACATTGCTCGTTTAAAAATTAACTGTGTTATCAATTTTAGTTTCCGTTCGTCTTAGGTTTTACTTATCCATTCCTTGTTATTTCTGTTTGTTTTTTAAGGTTCAATTTTTAATTATCGGACTCGAGGGCGAATCCAGAGATTTTTAGGAAGGGTGCGGTAATTTTGCGATTCTCTATAGAAAAAAAATAAATCAAAAATTTTTTTATATGCTTTTTGTTACGTTTTACAAGTCGGACAAAAATTTCAGGTAGTGGTTTCAAACCCGGTAACTCTCCCTCCCCCCCCGCATACGGGCGTGATCGGACTATCCCAGTTTTAGTTTCCAGTTCTTCATTTTCAGTAATAAAGCGCTAAGAAAGCTTTTTATCTTTCCTAAAAACGCTTTTTCAACGTTTTACTAATTAAATGCTCCTTAAGAACTATATTAATAGATTATAATATAAATTATACGCCATATTAAGAACGCAATTTCAATTTTTCAATCTAGATGTTTGACGATAAGTTTAGATGTTTCCTTTAGTGTTTTACGATAAGTTTATAACGGTAAGCTCATTGAGGTAGAATATATGAATCAGGAATGCATATAGCTGATGAGAAATCAGCAATAGATGTCGAGGTGCCTGAACTGAGTTTTCATGGTTTTTGAACTTGTAGACTACGCAACTACCTCGGTAAAAATGAAAATATTTGTGAATTATGTGTGACTTAATACGTTCTGATTTTGGACTTCTACATTGGCCTATCATCGCCAGGGACATTTACGTCGTTAGGTTGTTCATTACTGGTAAGGTCACCCGCTAAACTGTTCATGGCGTTAACAACAGCTCGGGATGCTCTGCGTCTTCAACTGATGCCTGCAATCGTAAATATTTTCGCCGAGGGTTGGATTTTGGGGTTGAACCTTGTCACTAGTTTAGGTGCTTGTATATTATTCAGTACACACTGGTGAAGTTTGCTAAATGTAACATCATTGAGAACTGGTGTCGTAGCTACAAAGACAAATGACGCGAGACAGAATGCATTGGACTTGTATAATTTGGGCTATTTGCACATTAGGCGGTGTTTTAAAGTATTTGGACTGCGTGAAGATGGAAAACAGTCCTTACTTCATAATATGCAGAATAATTGTAGCTAACACATTTTGCAAGCAAACCCGCTACACTTGAATGGTATGCGTTTATTTCATCAAATAAAAATTACTAAAATTGCACTTACAATCAATAATATACTGCTCAATTTAGGGACCTAAAATGTCCCTGTTCAGCAGCAAACTACAACAAATAAATGATAACTATTCATTCAAAATCAAAGAAAAAAAAAAAAAAAAAAAAAAAAAAAAAAAAAAAAAAAAAAAAAAAAAAAAAAAGACGAAACACTATACAATCTCTAAACAGCCATCTCTCATCATAAAAAAAGAAAAAAAAAGGGATAAAAATTTAAACAATATAATTTATAATTTATTCAAAAAATAATTTTTTATTCTTACTTTAAATAACATAAGATTTTCAGAACACCTAACACTCTCTGGAATTGAGTTCCAAATAACAACACCTACATGTTTAATCATAAACCCAAATCGCGTTGTATGCCTGATTTCACTAGTCAGCTGATCAGAGCTCCTAGTAGAATAATCGTGGTAATTTGAATTATATCGATAAAAACTTCTAAAATATTGAGGAGACAATCCATTTAAAACCTGGTATACAAAAATTGAAATCTGTTGAGATTTAATAAAATCAATATTCAAGATATCTAAATCTCTAAAACTATCTCTAGTACTACCACACTCAAGATACTCACCCAAACTTCTAATTGCCTTATTCTGCATAATCTGGACCCTTTTTACATGACTAGAAAAATTGCTTGCATACAATGAACAACCATACACTAAATAAGGATGGACAATTGAATAATAAATTGCTTTCAGGACATGTAGAGGAAAAAATCATGAAATCTTCTTAAAATACCAACTCCGCGAGCCAATTTTGAAGATAAAACTTTGCAATGATGAATCCAACTAAAATTTACATCAAAATAAAATCCTAGATATCTACATTGAAAAACCTGACTGATGGAAACACCTTGTAAAAGAATACTATGACAGTTATTTACAACTTTACCAATACGACTAAATATCATATAATTAGTCTTCTCAGTATTCACTGCAAGAAAACTATGCTTTGTGAACTGAGATAAATTCTCCAAAGCTACATTAGTTATCTCTATAAGATCTTCGACAGATTCCCCAATCACTGTAAGCGCTGTGTCATCTGCGAATGATGTAACTACGGCACCAGGAATGTAAAAACGCATTGTATCCACGTATATAAGAAACAGTAAAGGTCCTAATACCGAACCTTGGGGCACTCCACAATTCACATTGAAGGGTTTCCCTACCACATCATCTATCATAACTTTGATGGACCTACCATGCAAGTAAGACCTAAACCAATTCAAACACTTCTCACGGACTCCCAAACAAGCTAGCCTACTTAATAAAAGATTAAAATCAACGGTATCAAATGCTTTTTTAAAATCTATGAACACAGTAAGAGGGATAAGATTCCTTTCTAGGGCACTATTAACGCACTCCATTAGATGGTATGCCGCATGAACAGTTGAATGTTTAGTTCTGAAACCGAACTGTGACTCACTTAATATTCCGAGCTTGTCTAAATATTCATACAGCTGTCGATGTACTATTTTCTCGTATATCTTTGAGAATAGTGGTAACAAGCTTATAGGTCGATAGTTCGTCATATCTTGCTTATTGCCTGATTTGAACAGTGGTAGGACCTTTGCTTGCTTAAGCGCTTCAGGGAATTGGCCGACTTCAAGTGACAGGTTAACGAGGTAGAGAAGACATGGTAGTAGATACACTGAAACTACTTTGAATGCTTTCAGATTCAAACCGTCAATACCAGCAGCATTTGACTTTAAATTCTTCACAATTTTTGTTAATTCTTCAATTGACGCTTTTTCAAATTGAAATTTATGATGCTCACCTCGATTATCTTCAAAGAGCGTGTCACTTTTCGCTGGGTCTCCGTGAGAAGTGTCTTCCCTGATTCTACTTCCAATACCAGAGAAGAATTTACCAAACTCGTCAGCAATCTGCTGCTTATCAGTCAATGTAACACCCTCGACAGTGATAGCATTTATGAGGCCATAATGTTTACCTGTGCCTTTAATCACGCCGTTAATGGTCTGCCAAGTGCCCCGCATATCACCTTTTTGTTCATTAAATTTTTCGATGTAATATTTTTTTTTTTTGAACGTCTTAACTTATTCACTAAATTTCGTTGACGAATATATTCATTTTTACTTTCTTCAGATGAGTCATTTAAACTTTTAAAGAAGCAAGCGTTACGAGCATTTATAGCTTCAACAACTTCATCATCAATCCAGGGTTTTCGGGGGATATCTCGTTCTTTTTTCCTAGTAAGTTTCAAGGGACAAGCAGACTCAAATATCGGAGTAATTATCCCAAGAAAGTTGTTGAGGGCACGCGAGGGATCCGGTTCTTCATACACTTTCTCCCACGATATTACACTTATTTGTTCACGGAACTCATGTAAATTTGCCGGCCGAAGATCTCTTATAAGTTTACGCCTAGACTTTTCGCAAGTCGGGATCCGTTGCTTTATCGTACATGAAACAGGAAGATGATCAGATCCCGGATGGATCATGATATCACAATAAGAATCAGGAACTAAATTTGAAGGGAGAAACACATTATCAATAAGAGTAGCAGAATGTTCAGTTATTCTAGAAGGAAGGCGATTCATTGGAAAATAACCATGCGATAAAATCAAGTTAAAAAACTCAAAATTATAGCTATTCAAACATAACAAATCAAAATTAAAATCACCCATGATTATGCATTCATTTTTTACAGACAGAAGTTTACATAAATAATCATCAAATAAATCAAGGAACTCAACCGAGGGAGTGCTAGGTGGCTTATAAACCAAACAAATTACTATCTTTTTATTCTCAACAAATACAATTTCCACAGAAAAAATTTCCACCTTCCCTTCAATCCAAAGGCATAAGTCATCCCTTTCTTCAAATTTTATTCCATTTTTCAACAAAAAAGACAAACCTTCTTGTCTCATCCGATTTCTTAGCTTCGAAATCAATTGGTAACCTGGAAAAATGTAAGACGAGAGACAGCTGTCCATAGATAAAAACGTTTCACAAATACCTAATCAATACTACTAATCATAGCAGACAAAAAATTTTCAATATCCTCAGACGATGACGTAACATGACAATTCCATTCAGACACACGAAAACTCTTATTTTCTTTCCGTATTGGAAATTCAAATGATACATACTGACTTTTTCTTACTGGCTCAGGGCATTTTACAACACTATCTTGAGCAATTTTACACTCTAAAATTTCATTAACATCTAAAGCATTATTTTCTAATTCATCCAACCGATCCTTCTGGTGTAACGGCAAAACTAATTATCAAGAAATAAGAACAATATAAACTGTACTGATTCCTATTGGAAAAAAAAAAAAAAAAAAAAAAAAAAAAAAAAAAAAAAAAAAAAAAAAAAAAAAAATCTAAGCGACATCTTGCAACGACCATAGGCGACGGGGGAAAGCATCACTCGCAAGGCGTATATAAATTCGGCCTTGATCAGACCACACTTGTTTATTACCGTATTTTTCACGTGCTAGGTTCAGAATATCACGTCTCTGCTTTGTTAAATTTTCTGATACAAATACACCAGTGCGCACTAGTTTCGACTTAAGCTTAAAAACTTTTTGGGCAATTTCTTTCGACCTGAATTTGACCAGAACCGGAGCTATGGCATCTTGACGAGTTGTAGAACTGTTTATTTTAAATCTTCTCACTTCCACAATATCACCATCAGACACTTCAGATATTTCCATTTTATTGCGAATCACACCCCCGATTACAGACTTTAAGTCACTACTTGGAGGCTGTTTGATACCATTGAAAAGAAGACTATCTAGCCTTAAGTCCTGATCATACTTAACCTCCCAACTTACCTAACTTAACTTCTCGAGTGTGAACAATATACTAAATAATATAGTTACCCTAGTTTATTTCTTAACAAAAAAAAGAAAAAAAAAACACTGATAATTGAACTCTTTTTTTATGTTACGACGAATAATTTAAAGGTTGTGTTTAACCACAACTTTTTTTTTGTTAGATTTTGGGATTTTCGTGTTTCTTCGATTTAAAATTTTGGATGTTCTTCGGGATAGTTTTGGGGTGAACCTTGTTAGTATTAGGCTAATATTTTTTTTTTTAAACAGTAAAAAGAAAGAAAGGACATTGGCAAAAAGGCTTGAATTTTTTGGTTTTCTTGACATAACGTCGAGTAATTTAAAGGCTGTGTTTAACTACTAAATTTGTTATGTTATATTTTGGGATTTTCACATTTCTCCGATTTAAAATTTTAGATGTTCTTCAGAATAATTTTAGGGTGAATCTTGTTAGTATTTTTTTTAAACAGTAAAAAGAAAGAAAGGACATTGGCAAAAAGGCTTGAATTTTTGGTTTTCTTGACGTAACGCCGAATAATTTAAAAGTTTGAGTTTAACCGCTAAATTGCTTCAGTTGGATTCACTCATGTCTACTCGCATGTTTATGTCGTAACGCCCGTTTCCGCTACGTTTCACAATTTAAAGGGATTTTTCCTGTGTCACACGGTTTTTTCTCTTATTTTTTCGCCATTGGTATTATTCACTGTGTAAGTTTGATAGTGTAATCTGAGCCTTCCTGTTTTGTTTTTTCTTTGTTCAATGAAGTGAAAGTCCGACTTTTGCAAGAATAGCCTATGATATCTGAACAAAGGCTGGTTTTCGAAGATGTTGACGATTTCGAGTTTTAAAATATCAAACCAAACTCACGCAGGAATTTAGGGAATATTTTTTCTCGAGTGGGGGGGAAGTAGTAAAATCTGTCAAAACAGTAAGAACAAAACGAAGTATTTTAGAATTCTTTGACAGCAATGTGCAAATTGTTCCATAATTAAAATCGCTTGGTATTGAGAAGTATAAAGACGCTTTTCAGGGGGGTTTTCTGGGGATTAGTTTTCTAAGGTACGAATTCCCCATTGTGAAGGAAGTCTTCCAAGTAGGCCTGAACATACTAGAGAAAATTTACAGAGGAGGGGGAACTTTCCAGAATTCATATACAAAATTCGTTTTATTTGTCTTACTTTTTCGTTAGTGTCTGGGGGATTTTTACCTGGGGGGATTTCCACGGAAGAAATTCTCTACATGAAAATTTCCACAGGAGAAACTTTCCATTTGAGAGGAGATTTCTGGAAAAAATTCTATACAGGGGGGGGGGGGATTCAACCGTGACTGAAAAAAAGATCAGTAGTTAAATTAAAAACAAGTCATATTTCTAATGAAAGTTTGCTAATGAGTATTTTTCAAAAGGGATTGGCCGTAAGAATTTTTTGAGGGGAGTGGAAATTCTCAGCAATGATGGAACTGTAAGGGGGTAATTTATGGGGGTTATTTTACGTGGGAGGATCTTTTATTGAAGGTTCTTTTATGGGGGACTGAATTTTCCATAGACGGGGATGGAGATGTCCTGGGATTATTTAAAAAGGATAAGAAATTAAATGAAAAAAAATTATCCTGCTGAAAGTAAGGAAAAAAAATATTCCGTATAGGAGGAGGGCTGCCCTTCCTCAATACCCCTCTTTTTGTGCTAAAGTTCGACCTTTTTTCTTAATTCTTTAAGAACAATTCCTTTTACACAAGGGCTGTTTACTTAGAATCAGAACCTTTTTGAAAGTATTAAAAAACCTTAGCGTGAAGATAGGGGTATTGATCAAACAGTTCGTGGTAACGAACTGTAGTAAGGAGCGACCCGGCTCAATAGTAACCAAAACTCTAAAAAATGGAATTTTGATACCAATAGCTACATCAAAAGAATCGCATTTTAATGCTGGTTTTAAATATATAAGTTTCATCAAGTTTAGTCTTACCCATCAAAAGTTACGAGCCTGAGAAAATTTGCGTTATTTTAGAAAATAAGGGGAAACGCCCCCTAAAAGTCGTAGAATCTTAACGAAAATCACACCATCAGATTCAGCGTATCAGAGAACCCTACCGTAGAAGTCTCGAGCTCCTATCTACAAAAATGTGATATTTTGCATTTTTTGCCAGAAGGCAGATCACGGATGCGTGTTTATTTGTTTTTTTGTTTTTTTTTGTTTTTTTTCCCAGGGGTGATCGTATCGACCCAGTTGTCCTAGAATGTTGCAAGAGGGCTCATTCTAACGGAAATGAAAAGTTCTAGTGCCCTTTTTAAGTGACCAAAAAAATTGGAGGGCACCTAGGCCCCCTCCCACGCTAATTATTTTCCCAAAGTCAACGGATCAAAATTCTGAGATAGCCATTTTATTCAGCGTAGTCGAAAAACCTTATAACCATGTCTTTGGGGAAGAGTTACTCCCCCACAGTCCCCGTGGGTGGGGCAACAAGTTACAAACTTTGACCTGTGCTTACATATAGTAATGGTTATTGGGAAGTATACAGGCGTTTTCAGGAGGATTTTTTTGGTTTGGGGGAGGGGTTGAGAAGAGGGGGATATGCTGGGGGAACTTTCCTTCGAGAATTTGTAATGGGAGAAGAAAATTTCCATGAAGGGAGAGCAGGATTTACTAGCATTATTTAAAAAAAAAACAATTAAAAAATAAAAGTGAAAAAGCTTTTTCAGCTGGAAGTAAGGAACAGCAATAAAACTTAAAACAAACAGAAATTATTACCCATATGAGGGGCTCACCTCCTTCTAATACCTCGCTCTTTACGCTAAAGTATTTTCGGTAATTTCAACTACTTATTCTACGGCTTTTGTGATTCAGGGGGTCATTCTTAATGAATTGGGATAAAATTTAAGCTTTAGTGTAAAGAGCGAGGTACTGACGATGGGGCGAATCCCCTCATATATGTAATAAAAACATGAGAATACAAAAGTTCTTTATGTAAGCTAATTTATAAGTTACGTAAATCTTTTACCAATAAAAAGATTCGTAAAAAATTAAAAGTTCTAGTTGCCTCTTTAATTAATCAAAAAATCGGGGGGGGGGGCAACTAGGCTTCGTTCCCCGCTCTTTTTTTCTCAAAATCATTCGATCAAAATTATGAGAAAGCCATTGAGCCAAAAAAAAAAAATATGCAAATTTCGTTTTGATTATTCCTCTGCGGAGAGCAAAAATCAAAACATGCATTGATTCAAAAACGTTCAGAAATTAAATAAAAAAAAACAAGTTTTTTCAACTGAAAGTAAGGAGTGACATCAAAACTTAAAACGCACAGAAATTACTTCGTATATGAAAGAGGCTGCTTCCTCATCAACGCCCCGCTCTTTACGCTAAAGTTTTTTTTACTGTTTTAGAAAGAAGAATTGAGAGAAAGAGTCAAACTTTAGCGTAAAGAGCACATTGTTAGTAGTGGGGCCCTGATGCGGTCTAGACGTACATCATTAGCATAACCGGCTACTATCCCTGTAACAAGGCCGGCGACTACATAATTACCATACATACATGATCATAAAATTAGAACACATTCTAGATAATAGGAACGATCGCAATGAAAGTTGAAAGACTTGTTTTTATCTGACATAATTTTTTGTATATAAGGTTCATGTCTCTGATAGAAAATTAACACTGCTGAATCGGAAGTTTAAGTTTAACATTTTTATTAAAAATTTACAATAATTTATGTCATTTTTTAATCTTCTACTTCTCCACCTCGTGTTCCTTAACAGTCATTTTATGCCTTTTTATCATCTGAGAATTAGCCCCATGATGCCAAAGCTCGACATGACCACCTTTTGCTATGTTGGTTACATTCTCATAAGCTGAATATAAAAAAAAAACTAATAAAACATTGTTAAATATTGATAAAAGATAGAAAATAATTTAAATGAAAGATCAATCGTAATAAAAGAATCTTAATAAAACAATTATTTTAATAAAATAACTTAAAATAATAATTTAAAATAATTTGATAATAAATTTAAAATAAAAGTTTTATGTTAAAAGTTTTAAGTTTTACATTAATATTATACAAGAAGGAAAAGAAACTTAAACGGATTTTATAGAAATATAACATTGACACATGTTTTCTTAGTCAATATTGATCTTTCAAGAAATTATCGGCAATGGAATTATTTGTGCAATGCGATTGAATTTGATATTTTCCACATTGAAAAGATTTAAAGATGAAGTGACTGAAAGATGGGATTCTTTGTGTGGTAGATATGCCATTTCTAATAAAACTAGGGGCACCTCTGTCCCACCCCAAATATTTTAAATGCTTTCTCACTAGGCAGTTGTTTTCTGAAACATGGTGGTAAAAAGTCCAAAAACATCATTACGTGTGACAATCCTGGTTTCTAATGGCACAATTAACATTGTTGTAAAATATATGCATTTATTAAAATTACATTGGCATTTTTTTAATATGGTTTCTAGTGGTTTGGCCAAGACTAAGGTATGGTATGATATGGGCCAATGAAAATTCATTGGACAATATAATCTTTTATCTTGTTGTTTATTTTACTTATGCTTGGCCAAACTCCTTCTCGTGCAATTGTTATGACGGGTTCTGAGTCTCCTGTCAATAATGTTTTGGTTTGGGCGAAACTAATATTCATCCTGTTAAATAGCAAATCCATCGTGGTTCATTTGGCCAATACAAAATGCCATTACTCAAATCCGATATACAAACAAAACGCTTGAACTCGTTTTCTCACGTTCTTTGAACAATATCGGGTTCGAGAGACGATTTGCGACAATTTTTCGCGGTTAAGCATGACTTAGTGGTTTCAATCACGCTTTCCGCACCTCTGACTTTTCATTCTTTGACTCTTTCCTGTCTTTCCCTCAAGCTGTTAATAAACAAATAAATGTTCAAATAGGGATAAGCCCATTTATATGGACAGTGAAAACAGGTACAAAAGTCTAGATATTTCGACCACTTCGAGTGTTTATACTGATGACGATCGCTTTCATCAGCGATCTATATGTTAGATCGCTGACTAACACAGCGATATATGTTATCGAAATATCTTGACTTTTGTACCTGTTTTCGCTGTCTAAATAAATGGACTTGTACCAATTTGAACGTTTAATTGTTTGTAATAAAAAGGCAGTGTGGTATGGGAAAAGGATACCTAGTTCAAGGTATTATGTCGAAAAAAACTAGTTGCTCATAAAACTGTGGGGCTCCCAAAATACTCTACGTCCTAAGCCTTTGTCATAAGTTTTCTAGTCAAAAAGAGATTCATATATTTCAGACGATAGAAGTTGTTTGGTATCCATCATTCATCGTTTTAACAGAGTTAAAAAATCGGCCATTAGTTTTTGTTCTTTTTGAAAATCTGTTTTTGTATCAGCCCTTGTCATGATTTAATTGACGTTTATTACGAGTCTTAAAAGTTTTCTTTTTTGAGCGTGGGCAACATTTGTAAACAGAAGTTGACTCAATGCCTTTCGAGATAACGTGTCAGGTTTTAGGATCCTAAAACTGATAAGCCAATCTAGAATTATTTAAGTAATGATTTATTTGTAACATTTGCTCGTCATATTTTCAGTTTTTTGCAAAAGTTTTAAAGTGAACTTAAGTCGATTAGGCATTAGAGGAACAATTGAAGGGACTGGAATAACACTGCGTTTCTATATTTGTTTTTATCGCAAAATTTTGCCTAGAACAACTTAATATTGCATGTTTTGTTCGATTCAATGTTAAAAGTTTGGAAGATAAAGATGATTTTGACTTTGAAAACAGAACTGCGCTAACAATGTACCGTATAATTTCAGCAGAGGGTTTTGACCTTCCAAATGAATTTCGAAGGCCCTTCCGCTTTGTGGTGTATGTTGTAATCAACAGATGATTAAAAACATTTAATTATCAGTCTTACGAGACTCTTCACTTCTCTACTTTCAAAATAATTACAAAAAGGACCCTGTTGTCGCTTGAAACGCTGTACGGCACCAATTTTGGGGAAATATCCAACTGAAAGTGGCTGCAGTGATTCTACGACAAATGAAAAAAGAGCTTCATATCTTGCCTCCAGCCCCACCGACGTTGGAAAATTCAATACGATCTATATCGATGATCCCTCCTCCATGCTAGACATATTGGGTTTAAATACTTACACCTTGGTTTTAGTCAACTAGAATAACTCAATGCTGATTTTCCTTGACCAGTCGATGGTGGCTACGATAGTTCAGAAGGTTTTGTGTAAGGTATTTAAAACTGAGATTTAAGGACGTGATTATTGAACTTGAAAACATCGAGGTTCAAAATCAAAGTTAGGGTAGACTTCTTTCTCTCAATTTTCTAGATACCTGCGATTGTCAAAAAACCTTCAAATAGCACTTATTCAGTGGCGGAAATAGCAAATTAATTATACCGGCTTGTCAATCTGGTCTCTAGGGGTGTTATCAGCGATCTGAAACGATTCTTTCTGGCAAAAAACTGGTAAAAATTTAAGGCAGCTGAAAATATTCTATGGGACTGTTCGAAAACAGGAAAATACATCGAAAAATGGTTGCAATCATCTTACAGGTTATTGTCTTCTGATCATGATAGTACCAATTTTGTTCTAAAAGCAATATCCTTCATAGAGTACACTTGTGAAAAAGAGCGAGACATTTTCTAAGATTTCTAATCAATTAGAGGAAATAGAGCAAAATCTTAGCAAACATTTTGTAGTATCTTCAAGAAGCTACGGCCTGATATCAAAAGCGGTATCTTCCGCCAATGAATACTTGAGTACTTTTTAAATATAAATGTTTGATTTTAACATGGGATATTCGAGCTCCATCAGTTCACTTAATCACGGCCTTAATGTCCAGCCTCGTTCAGTAGTAACCTTCTATTGCAGCTTTTTTGGAAAACGTGTTACATTTGCGTTTCTCGCTCGCAGAAATTACTGGGAAATGGAGCATATAGTGCCAAACGAGTATGGTAAAAGTTCCAAAGCTGCCAGTTGCGGCATTCGACAGAATTCCAAAAGCTGCCGACACTGTGGCTGCACAACTTGTGTTTTGGCAGCTTTCCTTGGAGCAAAAAGTATCTTTATATTCGAAAATGGTATTTTCAGACAAAACCCGCCAACAAATTTGAAAACTGCCAAGTAGCATTGCTACTCTGCTATTCCACATTTTGTACGGTGAATGCGAAAATTGTTAATCCGCGTTTCAGCCAGAAAAAATTGCTGTCAGGCAGAATTTGTAAACTGCAGCAATGTGCTATTTTAATTGTCGTTTTGTTTGCACTGGATTTTTTCTGTCATTGATATTGATGTTGTTCCTAAAAAAAAGAAGAAAACAAATTAAATGACCATTGTGTTGAAAAGTTCCGAAATAGCATAGACACCCAATAAAAGTTGAGTTTATTTTTCTCCTGGATATTATCGGTTGCCAAAGTAACTAAGATTGCTAAAGTCAACAACTAAATTTCCCAAGACAAGTGAATGTTTCTTGAATATGAACATCTGCATGGAACTAGAGTTAGGTGCCTAAAAACCTCAGCAAATCTAAAAAATAAAAATGATATTTTTGGGCAAAATTTATGTCGTGTTGCATAACGCCCTTTTAATCATTGCAGCCAAAGTTCATGATGCTCAAATAAGTTAAGTAAGCTTGGATCACCAAATAAATCCATATATTTTAAATCGTAGGTAGTGTATACAAGCTTTGAATGACGGGATATGAAGGATTTTGTCGAGAGTAAGCCTGAAGCCTGAGCGTTGCTAAAAGATAACAAACAAATATTGGTCCAATAAGAGGCACACTTACTCCCGCCGTTTATTAAGTGCCAAGTACCCAGTCCGTTGATTTTTGAATTAAAATGGAATAGTTGTGGGCATCAAGTCATGGCTAATTGTAGAAAAAGCCAAAATAGATAGTCCAGTTGAGTGAGAAGCAAACCTATCATTAATTACCTCTTATTAGGATTGTATAGTCCAGACCAGGGAAACATACGAGTATGAATTTGCCACCACAATTGATGATTCCCTATTTTGACAAGGGATTACAACTATTCAAAAACCTTAAGAAAGAAAACTAAAAGTTTCAAGCTTAGTACATATCATTGTTAGAAATCGGACGATCTTAAATAATCAAAGGTCTTTGAAAAGACTTTAGTTTGAAAAGATATTAAATTGCGTAAAGAGCCAAAAATGGGTAATTGCAAAAATATTTTGGCGTTTTGGTAGCCTAAAATTGTGAAATATTCTTGGGGTAGCTGATATTAGCTCGCCTGCGGTAAATGGCTACAGTTTTGATCCAACTGGTGCTGGAAGCCCTCCCCTTTAAGGTCAGCCAGCTTGATCTGGCGGTTTCTTGTTTTTTTTTTCTCCTTCATAGTTAGTCAACCATATGCTTCACGCATGATTTTCTAAAATAGCAATGGCCAGAGGTCACTAAAATATGCAAAGGTCAGAATCTTAGGTAGATCAGATTTTTTTTAGATGGTCTTTTGTGTCTCAAAAAGGTGTTCAATACCAAAATCATCTTGAAGGAGGCGCTCTTGAAAAGATTCTTTTAATCAGCATCTTCACAGGTTACGTAGCGTGCACAAACTAAAAGTGTTAATTTAAGAAAACAAGGTATTCTTAGTTTTTCACAGAATGAGAAGATAGAAAACCTAGGAAAAAGGATACTTATTTTAATCTATGGAATTCAGTAAGTCGAAGAATATGGAACTTGAGGATATTAGATGGTGTCAAAGTATTGTAAATGCCTTGCTCGCTCAAATTTTCTCAAGATAGGTACTGGAGAAAAAACAGTCCTTAGTGCATGACGATCTAAGGAAATATTGACCTTACTTTTAACCTAGTGCCTACATCTTGACCCTGCTACACAAATAACCTATAATAAAGGTATCGAAAGTCGGCCTTTGATAGGTTTTAGTCACTCTGAGATTCTTAGTAGGAATATAGCTGACGAAGCAGCAAAAAATGAACCTCTTTATTCAAATCCTCTACTAGCCAGTATCATTTGATGACACTGAGGCTCCAGCCATGTGCCTATTATGGGAAAGTCCTTAAACTGTGAAGATAAGTGGCCCATAGGACATTTATATCCAATTTTTCTGGGTATTACCACCTAATGTTTTCCGAATGTCCTAAAAATAAGCATCTTCTCAGAAGCGTCGTTTCGGGTGGGGGAGGGGTCAGAGGGTAGTTGCCCCCCTAAATAATTTGAAGAAGAATTATTGTATAGTCCATGTCCCATAACTCCGAATATGGATGCTTCTTGCCCCCTCCCCCAATACAAATGCTGGAGCCACTCCCCTGCATCTTCCCATAGTCGACAGAGTCCTACACCCTACGGTCATGACACAAGTCATGGAAGAACACTTTGCTGAAATGGAAATGTTCTCCATGGTTTCCTTAATCGAAAAGGAGGTTTAAAAGGTAGCGATGAATTTTTCAGTTTAGGAAATTGCCAAAGTATAGGCTTTTTAGTATTGTATCGTGTATTTATAAAATTTTAAAAATATATTTGAACTTTGTTTAAGAGCCGAATGTCCTTAGGGTTTTGGCAATGCACCTTTTCCTCTCATTGTATGCGGTTATTAGTTCCCTGCTAATTACATTTATTTTTATTGCATAGATGTCAATTGCTCTATGTAAATATTCTAATTATTTTATTCCTGTTTGGAAAACGTAATTTGCGGTTTAGTGAAGAAACACATTATTATTTTTTCACATGGCTTTTAGGTCATAGCCTTTTGATTTTTACTTAATTATTGAACTTCATTGTCTGTACTGATAAAGTTCAAGAATTAAATTGTGAACTCGCACCTATAAATTCGCTGAATACCGTTATTATTATTGATAGTATTTTTTATGACTATAAATTTACGCCTTTTATTTACATTGTTATTTAGATTTTTTTTTTCGTAAACATGGGGAAAGTGAGGCTCTTGAACTATATTTCAGCTAAGTCATTTATTGAAGCAGAATATTGTTTGAAATGATTGTTTTCGTTTTAAAGATATTATTGTAACGTTAATGGATTGTTATAAGGGCTTTGGAGTCGGTCCACTTTACCACCGACTCCAACTCTGACTCCCACTCCTGAAACTGAACATTTTCTTCAAAGAAGTAAGAATTCCAACATGCTAATTTACTGCAGAAATTGACAAGAGAAATTGATACTAATGTGGGACATGCAGAAAAGCAATATTGTAGTCTAATTATAGTCTGTATTAGCCTACAATATTAATTTTATTTGTTATTGCCACTTTTTAGTTGTATTTAAGAGCCTTTGATTTGACTCCAGTCTTTATGTATTTTCATAGCTCCAACTCCGACTCCAAAGGGTCTTACATTATTTCTGTTACTTCGATTCTATTCAGAAAAATTCCGATTCCATGACTTTGATTCTGACTCCACAGCCCTAGTTTTAACGGGAGCGCATCTAGGGTATCATTCTGGAAGGACCCCAATTCAGTTTGTGGGATTTAAAGGTAAATTTTCACGACCGTAGCTTATGAGTTAGATGCTGATCCAACAATATAGAAGGGGGCAAGTTAGGTGGATCGTATCTTCCGACTCAACTTACCTCATGAAGCAACTGCTGAAGAAATATGAAGTCGTGTGCATGTTTTACTTAGTGTTTGGCCTAGAGAGTGCATTATCTTTCTTTCCTCAATGACTGCTAAATATTTGAACTAGGGAAGATCATCTACCATTCTTGGATGTTGAATCTGTTTGAAGTATCTGTGGCCTGGCACGTACGCAGGGGGCCTCCGGGCCCGTCCCCCGCGAAATTTCATGTTTTTATTTTTCGAAAATTGTCTGATACTTCTCACAGAATCAGGGATTTGAAGGATTTGCCCCCGCCGAAACAAATTTCTGCGTAAGTGCCTGTGTGGCTATTATGCTTTTTAAAAATTGTGTCTCTAACTTTTCACGGCTCCAAAGTTCCAAAACTGAGTTGTTATTTTTTTCAAACTTTCTTTTGACTATGACAAGACCGTATCCAGAGGGGAGGGGGGTCTAGTGGTTTTGTCCCCCCCTGAAAAGTTTGTCTGACTCGTAAAAACGTAACAAAAATCAATATAAATAAATTTCTTATGTGTTTTTGTAAGTTTTTTTTGTGATCCCCCCTCCGAAAAAAAGAATCCTTTCCGCTAAACAAATCAGCGAGATAATAAATTTGAATGAAACAAAACGGAAAATACTGTACAAAAAAGAAAAAAGAACATAATTCTCAACCTGCCGGAATATCGTTCTCAGCTGATAAATGCGACAATTTTACCTACAGACTTTTCAAAAAGGCGAAAAGATGAATAAAATAGACCACATTTAGGATTAGTGAAAATAGAAGATTATAATGACGAAATATGTACCACTTACTTTTAATAACTGAAAAAGGTAAAAGAACAATCTCATGAAACAAGTCTTTACCAGGAATGCCTATATAAGCTTTTAATTTATTGTGGTTTGGATTAAAATAAACTTATGTCATAAAAATAACAGTTGATTCTAAGAAATTTTTTGTATCTAATTACTAATGCAGTGACAAATCTAGATAATGTATTCCCAGACTGTAATTTGCTATGCTAATACGCAGTAAATGTTTGGTTTCAGGTAAATAAATTTAGCTTATTGAATCATGAATTAGTATTGCGTTGAAAATATTTCGCACTGTTGACTGAAGCGAGGACCGTCGACTATTAAAAGTTCTGTGCACCACGTGGCGTGCCTCATGTGCAGCTTGTACAATAATGATAACAATCTTTTTTTATCCATTACAACCAACAACAAAAAATGGAGTAAAGAAATACAAAAAGAAAAGAGACCATAATAGAATAAAAAAATCAACTAGAACAAAAAGATTGGATAAGACTATGAAATGGGTGACACTCTGAAAAAGCAGACCCTGACAGTTCCTTCTGCAGTAGTATTAGTTTTGCCGTTATTTTGGAGCATTAAAATTTTTGCATAATCTTTTTGTCTTTTTTTTTTAATACCAAGGTGGTAGATAAATTAAAAATCTCAAATACGGAAAATACACTAATCGGAGCACTCGGATATCTTTTTTGAGGGAAATTTGAAACAAACCAGATTGAAATAAAACATAGCTGTCGCAATGTGCCAAGTACAATTTTGCTAGTGCTTTACGGCTATATTTACTTCTATTAGTAACAATTTTTGAATACTCAATTTGGAGTCTTGAAAGCCCAATATGGGTTTTTATAAAGGAACAGTTAGATTATCCAAAATTTTGCTTTTCCACGTTTATGTATTTTAATTTTTGATTTCTTTGTTACAGTAGGATTAGCACTTTTAGTGAAAATTTTTATTAGAGATGTTTGTAGGACTTGAGGTTTATTTTGGAATGAGCACTTAATCCACTTTCTCATTTCATCGATAAAAAAAAGTATACGCTGGCTCTTTTAAGATGGGGGGAAGAATCAGAAAAGGAGGAACAATTGTGCTTTATTCAGGGGCAAGAATCTGAAAATCTACCCAGTTTCTTTTTAGGTATGCCAGATATAATAATCAGGGGAACTTTCTCCCCTTTCTATCCATTGTTTGGTTTTGTCACTTTGGCAAGTGACTAAAGTAGATGTTGATTTGTAAAATTCATGTTGTGAAAATTTGACATCAGTACTTACCAACTTCAAATTTTCATAACATGACCTTATAATAATCAAGATTTACTTTTTTTCTGTAAAAGATTAAATCGCTTATTTTGCCATTTTAGAAGCGCTAAACACTGTATCAAAGTCTTATTAGCCAGCTCTGTCGATTTGTGAAAATACTAGTTTTGACGAAGTTGTACCGCACCTGCAACAATCCAGTTTTGTTTGACAAAAATTCATAGAACCGAAGATTCACTTCTGACTAAAGACTTTTTTTTTTTTTTTTTTTTTTTTTTTTTTTTTTTTTTTTTTTTTTTTTTTTTGTCCAAATGTATATGCAAGTTCAAAAGTAGAGTTGAAATGAAGGAGTAAGTGCTAAATGTTTCAAAACTTAGGGGGTCAAAGAGTTGAAATGTATAATTTCAATAGTTCTGGGCGTGCGTGGTTATTAGCCAGCTCTGTCGATTTATGAAAATAATATGAAAAAAACTTCGTTTTCTTAAAGAGTTAAAGAGGCTGCGTCCCAAAGTCGAACCTTAAAACGTACAGGAATTAGAAGAGGCAGTTGGGGGGCTGCCGCCCCCCAAACCCCCAGCTTTTAAAGACTCTTTTGTACAGGTTTTTTGTTTTTTTGCTAACCCCCAGCTCTTGGCTTCGGAAAGGCCCTCTTTTAATTAACAAAAAATTGAAATGAATGAATAATGGAATAACTTCGAAAAATGTTAAACACAAGAGGACAGGAGAACCATTGCGCCGAAACTAGTAATTAGTAACAATGAAGTCCCCCCCCAAAAAAAAAAACCTGTACAAAAGAGTCTTTAAAAGCTGGGGGTTTGGGGGGCGGCAGCCCCACAACTGCCTCTTCTAATTCCTGTACGTTTTAAGGTTCGACTTTGGGACGCAGCCTCTTTAACTCTTTAAGAAAACGAAGTTTTTTTCATATTATTTCTGTACGTTTTTCTACAATCCATGGTGGATGTAATTTAATAATTCCTGTACTCCTCGTGGAGGAATTAGGAGAGGAAGTTGGGTGGCTGCCGTCCCCCAACCCCCCCCCGCTTTTAAATCATTGTATAAAATAGAAAAAAAAATAGATAGAATGACCGAAATGTTTCTTTTGCTCATAAGAAGCTAATATTCTGTTATCTCTCAAATGATAAGCTGTCCAGGTGTTATCAAATTTTTTTTGATGTTGTGAAAAAAAACCGCCCGTAAGCGACTCGAACACTTCACCCGAGGATTAAAAGTCTCACGCTCTACCAACTGAGCTAATAACTTGCATGTGTGTAAATATAACTTCTCAATAGCTTTTAAAAATTTCAAATTAACATTGGCTCTTATGGAGAGAAATCCGTTAATTAAATAGCTAATGGGTGGTTTCTGGAAAACAGGGAAGGAGTTATCGGATCGAGCTGAAATTTCGCGGATAAGCTCCTGGGCCCTAGGGGACCTTAACTTGTGAACTTCAGCCCGATCGGACAACGTTAAAAGGGGTGGGGGGGGGGTTGGAGGGTCGAAACTTTCGGCCAGATTTTCCCCATGAAGAAAAAGTTGGAGGGAGATGAAATTTTGCAGGTTTCTTAGTTGGAGCTCGGGATACGAAATGCATCCCTCCCCATCCATCTGCGACCACTGGAACCGAAGATCGCTTAACATTGTCGTGTGTCGCCTCTTTATAGAGGCACGAGTCTGCCTCCTTGATACTAGTTTTGACGAAGTTGCACCGCCACCTGCAACAATCCAATTTTGTTTGGCAAAAATTCATTGAGCCGAAGATTCACTTCCGACTAAAGACTTGATCAAGTTTTTTTTTTTTACTTTCGTTTTTGGCCAAATATATATGCAAGTTTAAAAATAGAGTCACAAAAAATATAGTACAATGTCGCGTGGTAAAACAGGGGTAAAATTCATTTTTCCGATCATTTATTAATTTATGTTCTGAAAACGCTCATGATGTTTTGCAAATATGACAGACTCAATGGTGAAGATTTGGTTTAATGGTGCGATCTGGTTTTTACTATAATTATTTAGGGCAGCGATTTCTAAAATCAGTTAGCGACCTGACACCGAGGTGTAGAAAATTTTTTGCGGGGTCACGAAAAAAATAATTAGAACCTTTTTTACATACCTTTTTTTTGATCGGTTAGACACTAGGAATAGTGGGAAATATTTATCTATGCTCTATCATTTAGCTTTATCGCCCTTGTATTGTGCTGCTAACGTTGCTATGTGTTGGTATCCTCCAAGGGTGCTTCCAGTTCATTCCCGGTTGAAATATTTTCTGACATCTATGCTCTTTCCCAACGGCATCTATGTTTTTCGCCTGATTTTTCTTCACTGGGTAAAAAAAGGAGGAAATAACACAACTTTTCTGTAAATATTGCAATTTTGTTTTCCATACGTCGGATCGCAAAAAATTTTCAACATGGAACCGGAAAACTAAAATGCTGATTTATAAATAAAGAATCCTCCATAGCTGTAAAATAAAGTGTCTTGTATAAATTAAGATTTTGCTGTAAACCTATCTTTTTATCTTTTATATCTTTTTATATCTCTTTTTTATATTTTTTAGCTTTGGGATGTTCGCAGAAAAGGATGTATCTACAATTATAGAAGTCATAGTCAAGCTGTGAATTCTGTCAAATTTAGCCCTGACGGACAATGGGTTGTCTCTGCTGGAGAAGATTCTGCTGTTAAGGTCTGTTGAGTTAATTAAATTAATTAAGAATTTGTTTTCCACAAAATCGCATTGTTCAGAACGTGAAAAAACTTTTGTTTACAATGAAGCTAGCTGGGATGCAAAAAAAAAAAAAAAATGTGTTCGGTAGTACGATCTTTCTGTTATTGGCTGGTTTCTGATCCCAGGATGATGAATTAGGTGGGTTACTCGAGAATTGTTGGAAAGAGAGGTATATAGAAAATATTCTTAGATTTTTGTGATCGTTCAGCTCAGTACCTTCCTGGGCTTTATGTTACTACTACTACTAACGACTCGTCGCAGCACCAAGCCACCTGAGGCCAGCACAGCTACACATGCTCCTCCTCCATCCTAGTCTATTCAAAGCCTTTTTATCTTGTTTTCTTTGCATATTCAGGATTTCCGGTGCTGCATTTTCCTTCGTCTTGTACCGTTATTTGGAGATAATGTAGAAATTTGAGATGAATAATAATTTTCAGTATGATGGCTGTGCTAATCATAAAGCTTTTGTACATCAGTAATAAAAAGCTACATCTCTTTCTTTCTATTTTTTACTCTGCTATTTTCTTCTTGTTATTAGTAGCATCGGCATGAATTCAGGAGGGGTTCAGGTGGGGCATTAGTACCTCCCCTAGATTTTTGCTCGCCTTGATTTTCCGCCCAGCCCCCTAAATTTGGAAATATAGTAATTTATATTTTCATTAGAAAATGACTTTTTTGGTGTTTTCATTTAAATATTAACAGTAGCAATAAAGTTGCCCCCCTAGATTTTTAGAAAATATATTTATCACTACCCCACTCAATCCATACAGTTTAGCGAATGTAGGCCTCTGATTAGTGGGTTAAAAACGTTTTAAAAAAAATTTTTGTCGACGCTTGTCATAAATAGTATTCCTGTATAAGTTCGGGGTAAAATTTTCATCTATATATAATTGTGAATGTATGAAACTCATTGAGTTACATTCATCTTTCACTGTTTAAGGCAAAATTTTAATAATTGACGAACCATTGAGAAGCCAAATGAAGCCTGAAAAAGAAACACTGGCGGAAATATGAAAGAAGATGTATTTCCGGTTTGTATTGAAATCTAGCGGTCAGTTCGTGGGAAAAATGTGTAGGACCTTGTGCCCAGGGTCATATCTAGATTATTTTTTGGGGGAAGGTTTTACAAAAGGATTTTTCTGGGGGGGGGGGTATAAAAAATTAAAAAAAAAACAAAAAGGTGCGTTTATGTTCATTTTGTTACGTTTTTTACGAGTCGGACAAACATTTCGGAGTGGTTTCAAACCTCCTACCCCCTTCCTAGATAGACCTTGGTCGTGCCTCTTACTCTTCTGTGTGAGTATTGGAAATGGGTCTAAAGTTATTATATACTGAACTTCTTTATTTCTTATTCTATTTTAATAAAAGATCCATAAGAACGTTCGAATTCAACAAAGTGCTCTAGCGCTGAAATTCGCTATGTGTCTAAAACTATAAAGAAGGATCGATTAGGCTATGAACTAAAGTTCGCTGAAGTGTTTACGTTCGCTGAATTATAGAAAAGGATCGATCAGGCTATGACCCCCCCCCCCCCTTTTCCATGTAACCAAAGTTTTTTTGCCGATTACTGTACTCTATAACCTTTTTGTTGGAGATTCAATTTCATTTTTTCAAGGGTCTTATTCTCTCTTCACTGATTTGTTTCAATTTATCACAATCCATATGTTCAAATTAGAACTTCACACCTACTGTGTTTTTGCCTTTGACACCAGAAGGAAGTACTCGCAAACAAATTTCAAAATTCACTTCGTTTGAGTAAAAAAAAAAACGAAACAAAAAACGAGTAACGTTCGCGTAAAACTAGAGAGATAAGCAGAAATTTATATATGGCGAGTAAATTAAGCGATATAACAATATAGGGAACATACTTGATAGTTACAGGAAATAAAGGGCACACATTAACATCCAGTAGAGCTTGGGGAGCTAAACCCCTCTTCTTTCCTCCATACGGTACGTGACTGAGTGAAAAAAGTTTCATATCCTGTTCGAAAATCTTAGTTAAGATTTTGGTTATATATCTATTATTATTTTTTGTATTGATCAGGAAGTAATTAATAGTATGAATCATGATGGATAGTTGTGAATAATTGCATGAATAAATATGTTTCAGCGATTTGATAAATACTTGGTAATCGGTCATAATCTCAGCAATGAACAATGACTGGTTATTTTTGTTTGATTATGGCTGTATAATTATTCGATTTTTTCAAGCAGGAACTTCAGGGGGTTTACGCTACTTTCGGAATTTTTAGAAAACGGCAAAAATTGTAAAGCTTGTGGACCCCTTGGCATTTAAGAAATGAAAACCAAAGTCGTATATATGCTGTTTTAAATTGCCTACAAGTGAATTGAACTGGAGGTTATTTCAGTGAATATTGGTGCAATATTTTTAACGAATATCAGCTGTTTTAACTAAACTACCTATTATCTATCATCTATATTATTTATTTATCCAAAACTATCTAAATTTATCTAAAATTACTTTTTAATCTGTTAATGTCGTTTTTTTTAACGAGCATTTCTTTACGAATATGTTCCTTTCCAAAAGAACGCAATTTGAAGTTGCATGAACTTGCTAGTTGATATTTCTACAAGAGAAACTACCTTGCAGTAACCGATATCTTTCAGTTCAAACGGATGTAAAGGGTTGGCAGATCTAGTTTCATAATAAAAGGAATATTTCTTTTGAGAATATGGACTTTAAGCTTATATATTCCGTTGGAATCTTTTCCAGGGAAACTACATTTTAAAAACTGGCATCTATCAATTCAAACCCACATAACGGTTTCTTAAATGTGGCGTTCTAGCCTCTCTTGTGTCTGGGGTGGAATCTTGATTATCCCCCCCCCCCGTCTCCCAAAAATGTTCAGGCCAAATTTCGACAAAATTTTCATGTGTTAACTAAGTTTCCCATTTATTAAATCTGAATTTTCTCACATTAGCCTCTGCGAAATTATTAATTATCTCGTGTTAATTGCTTCCTAATTAATTGCTTAATTGGTTGCATCTAATTTTTCGCTTTCTATGCTCATTAACTCTAAATTATTTAGTCACTCCTGGCCCATAGTCAATCTGAGGTACGTTAATATTAATTTGAGTTTACTATACGATCGCTCATTACTGGCCACTGGAACTGCAATCGCTTATAATATTTGATAGCCTCTTGCGTTTGCGAAGACCCCTTCATCTCTGCATTGCACAATTATTCTAACACATCTATAGGTTTTTTTTTAAGGAAATGTATTGGTGTTGAATTATTTTTTTCATATTTTAGAAGTTCGTGGAACGACTGAATGGGATCTAAATCATTGCAATATTTACTTTATTGTTACTTATTTTTATTAAATAAAAAACAAGTTTTTTCAACAAACAAGTTTTTTCAACTGAAAGTAAGGAGCAACATTAAAACTTAAAACGCACAGAGATTATTACGTATATGAGGGATTTGCTGCTCATCAACCCCTCGCTTTTTATGCTAAAGCTTGTTAGTACTTAGAAAAAAGCTTCTTATTGTTCTAATTAAGCGAACAGTGTTTCGGGAGTCGTTCTTCAAGAATTGGGACATAATTCAAACTTTAGTGTAAAAAGTGAGGAGCTGAGGAGGAGCGATCCCCCTCATATACGTAATAGTTTCTGTTCGTTTTAAGTTTTAATGCTGCTCCTTACTTTCAGTTGAAAAAACTTTCTTTTTTATTTAATTTATGATTATTTTTTAAGTAATGCCAGGAAATCTGGCTACACCTTCACGGATAAATCCCTTCTCCACACGGATTTATTCTCTAGACAATTGAATCCTGGTGAAAATTTACCCCAGACAATTACCCTTAACATCTCAGCGCGTAAAATTGAGTCGGCAATGAGAAAGCAAGACAAAAGAAGAATTTCGTATAGGAATTCTGGCAAATTCCCGTAGTGTAAGATTTCCTCTGAAAAATTTAACCCCTGGAAACTTCTTTCCCCGTGGAAAATCGTACCGGCAGAGCCTCCCCGCCCGAAAAATGTATGCATACTTCTCAATAAGAAGTATTATACGTAAACATAAACAATGGGCAAATTTCGTAACTTAAAGACCTTTCCGCACGGGCTGTAGTGGGGAGGAGGAGGTCATGATATTTTACTCTCAAAATTTTGATCTGACCATTTGAGAAAAAAGGGTGTGGAGGGGGCCTAGTTGCCTTCCAATTTTTTTTCACTTGAAAAGAGCACTAGAACTTTTAATTTCCGTTTGAATGAATCCTCTCATGATATTCTAAGACTACTGGGTCGATACGATCACCCCAGAAAAAAAACAACAACAAATAAACACGCATCTGTGATCTTTCTTTTGGCAAACAATACAAAAATTCCACATTTTTTCGGATAGAAGCTTGAAACCTCTACAGTAGGGTTCTCTGATATGGTGAATCTAACGGTCTGATTTTCATTAAGATTCTATGACTTTTAGGGGGGTTTCCCCTGGTTTTTTGAAAATCAGGCAACTTTATTTAGGCTCGTAACCTTTGATGGGTAAGACTAAACTTAATGAAACTTACATATTTAAAATCAGCATAAAAGTTCTATTCATTCGATATATCTACTGGTATCAAAACTCCGTTATTTAAAGTTTCGGTTACTATTGATCCGGGTCGTTACTTACAGTTCGTTACCACGGACTGTTTGATTTTGAAGAAATGGTGATGAAGATACGGGAAAAATGAAATTTCGGTTTCGATTTGCTTATACTTACTGCCAACTGCGCCCTTTTGTTTTGTTTTAGTAAAACGAAATTTCTAAACTAATAAAATGATTATAACTGGTAGGTTGTTTATTTGAAATTTTGCGCCCATAAAATTTCTGCGCCCGGGCAAAAAGCTCTGCCCTCCTTAAAACTGTCTCTGTTTCTTACTGAATCAATGCCTGGCGGAGAAATGTAGGAGTGGTTACGGTAGCCTAGCCTTTTGGATTGCTTCTAATCCCTCTACACACTTTTAGCAGCTGTCATAATGGAATATGTGTCAGCAATAGCTAGGGCATAGAAGGTATTTGTCCTTTATAGTATCAAGAACAGCCGAAACGAAATCGCATTATTTTACTTTTTTAAGTGTAAACTTGCGCAACTATAAATATTTTCAGAAATTAGGAAAGTTAGGATTACATTTTTACTAAAAAGGACCTACATATGCAGTTATACTGTTTACAGTTGTAGGGGTTGGCAAATGAAAAAAAACTTGAACATTTTTTTTTTTGGGGGGGGGGGAAGTACAAGGAGATTTTTGGTGGGAATTTGAAACCCCCTTACCCCCTGGATACGGCCTTGAGCATGAAGCAGCTTAGACGGTGTGGTTGTCTTTGGGAATTAATAGATTGTTGATGTTTGAATTTTGACGAACGAAACCGTTGTCAAATTTAACGAATCAGTTTTGCTCCTTTGTTTTCATTGCTTATCGTGATAACATTGGCAAAAATGTGGTTTTACCCTGAAAACTTCATAATCTTGAATAACCCCCCCCCTCCAAAAAAATCGTAGAAAATTGCGGCTTCCAGGTACGAGTAGACCTAAGATAGGTCAAAGGTTAAAATAGACCTGATGGCCATTTTTTTTCATTTTAATGTTGTTGGTCCTTTAAAATCAGTTGATTGCTCTCCATTGGAAAATCTTAATAACGCTGAAAAAATTAAAATAACAAATATCGAGATTAAAACTCTTTCTTAAAGAACCAGAGCCCCTTCCCTTGTTGGAAATTCTTTCTTATCTAACTCTGTCGTTTTGGTCAAATTCTACAAAGGAAGTGCTTACAATATTCCTAAAACTTCATACGTTTTAGCACAATTCCATCTATCCTGTTTCAAATATTATTTTAAAATACGCACGCTCCCCCTCCATCCCAATCTATTCAAAGCCTCCCTCTTTACGTCCTCCCAGGAAGTTCCCATTTCCTTTAAATCTCTCGACATGACATCCTCCCACCCCAAATGAGGACCACCTGCTTTCCGTTTAGCCCTAGACGGTTGGCCGAAAAGGACAATCTTCCTCAATCTATCATCCTTCGTTCGCAGAAAGTGCCCTAGCCATCTCAACCTTTCTTTCATTATAGCCCTAGAAGCGGGATTGAACCACACTTTTCGTACAGTTTACTGTTTGAAATACGATCAGTCAGCCGGATACCAAGAAGAATCCGTAGACAATTTCTCTGGAAAACATCTAGTGAATCTTCATTCGCTATTATTTATATTTGTTCCTTTCTTCATTCGGCAATCTGTCATCCTTCATCCGCAGAACGTCCCCTAGCCATCACAGCCTTTCTTTCGTTATAGCCCTAGAAAGCGGGGTTTGAACCACACTTTTCGTACAACCTACTGTTTGAAATACGATGAGTCAGCCGGGTACCCAGAACAATCCGTAGGCAATTTCTTTTCGGAGAGCCCATGCTTCAGGGCCATATTTGACCACTGTCATCACTGTACCTTCCAATATTCGAATCTTCGTTTGCAGACTTATCTTCCTATTCTTCCAAACTTTTTTTAATTGTGAAAAACACCCTGAGCCTTGGCTATTCTACTTTTAACATCTACACTGCTCCCACCGTCTTTCCTAATAATACTACCAAGGTAAATGAAGCTACCCACCTGATCAATCTTTTCGTTACCCACGTAACCTTTTCATCTTCACTTATTCCTAGCCTTAGTGACTTAATCCTCTGAATATTAATTTTCATACCTATTCTAGCTCCCTAAACTCGCAAAACCTCTAAAAATGCATTCATTTTGCTCACACTTTCTCCTAATATGCTTAAATCATCAGCATAATCTAAGCCCAGGAGAGTTTTTCCTCCCCATTTGAATCCGTGGTCTCCCATTGCCTTTGCTGTGCTCCTTAAGAAAAAATCCGTCAAAATGATCCATATAAAGGGACATAGAACACAAGCCTGCTAAACTCCTGATTTAATACAAAACCAGCTGCTAACCTCATTTCCTACCTTTACCGCAGCAGTATTATTCTCATTCCTAGCACTAATTACTTTAATGTATTTGTCCGGTATACCATATAAGGATAAGACCTTTGCTAAAGTTCTCCTATCAACAGAATCGAATGCTTGCACATAATCGATAAAACTGAAAACCAAAGATGTTTGACAACTAAGCCACTTCTCAATTATTAACCTAAAAGTGAAAATTTGGTTAACACATCCTCTACCTTTTCTAAAACCACACTGTTCTTTTCTTAAAAACTTGTCTACAGCATCTCTAAGTCTAAAAAGTATCATATTACTTAGTAATTTGCTACCTACAGAGACCAGACTAATGCCTCGATAATTACGACACTCAGTCTTATCACCTTCCTTATACAGTGGTTTAATTAAGGTTTTCCTAAAATCGTCAGGTACTTCCCCTTTTTCTAAAATCATATTCATAATCTTCAGTAGCTTATTTCTAACCTTGGAGCCACCATATTTAAGAAACTCATTTACCACACTATCAGCACCTAGAGCCTTATCATTTTTTAATCCTTTTAATACTATCGCTAATTCTTCCTCACAAAATAAATCTTGCTTCACATCCAAGGTATCACAAACTTTTTCATTTTCCTGTATATCTTTTCCTGCAACTGTATCTCTGTTTAACATATTCTTAAAATGCCCCCCACCATCTCTCTTTCACTGTTTTCCTTATCACTAATTGTGGCCCCGTTCCTATCTTTGACTGGGCAAGTCCGGATTGCCTACTCCCTCTCAATTTATTAACATGCCAGTACAATATTCTTCTATTATGCCGTCTAGCCGCATCTTCCAGATCCTCGACAATTTAGTGCATGGCCTCCGCTTCACACCTCCTTACTTCATATTTTAATGCTCTCTCCACATTCTTCACATTCCTTTTGTTTTCATATGATCTATCACTCAGATAATACTTTTACAATTCCCTTCTCCTCTCTATTTAACTTAAAGCTTTTTCACTAATATCCCTAGCTGCAGTCTTAACTTTCTTCCCTAAGACACCATCAGCAACGTCACAAATTGTTTTTCAAAAATTATCCCAACCATCTTCCATTTTGTCAAATTTTAAACTCTCAAATTTAGTATTCAACTGTTTTTTGAAAGTTTCTCTCAAATTCTCATCCTGTAATCTACCAACATAATAACTTCCCGGGAGATAGTTACCCTCCCGAGATTTCAGCTTTAAACCCTAATCAGCTTTAATACCCTAGTATCTTGTATTGATCCTGCCAGTCTTCGGTATACAATAACATAATCAATAAGGTTTGCTGTCTTACCATCACGTGAGTACTATGTCAACTTATGGGCCATTTTATAACCATATTGATTAACGCCGTATTGGTTATAACTAGATTGTAATACCTACAAAACTGCAAAAGTCTGTAGTCATTACTGCTTTCTTTTCTTACGCCATATTTACCTGTGCTAGGATACCATCTATCCCTGTTTCTACCGACCTTGGTGTCGAAATCTCTTAGTAAAAACACCATATTTCTACCTGGGACCCTGTCTTTTTGCTCCAGTAACTGTAAGTAAAATTCACCTGAGTCACTAGTATCTCCGTCAGTCGGTTCAACAGGGGTATATGCTACTATAGCTGATACCCTGAACTTTATGGTCATAAAATGAGCTATTAGTATTCTATTATTAATACCTTCCAGTCTAAACAAGACTTTGCAGCTTCCTTATTCATCATGAGCCCTACTCCTTGTCTATGTACTCCATCCTTCCTGTCTGATTCTATACAAATTCAAATTCTATATCAAATAATTTCATAATACAAATTCTATATCACCTAATTTCATGCTTCCTACCCTGGGATATGAGTTTCTGAAACTCCTAATAAGTTCAGTTTGAAGCGTCTGAATTCGTCAGTGAAAACGTCAATACGATACTGAATTTTTAACGTCGTGACATTGCAAGTTCCAATTATCATGTTCTTTAAATCATTGAAATTATCTTGTCTTCAAGAAAAAGGAATGATCCCGGATACCAGTGCAGGACGGGGATCAACATATCTTCTCAATTCTACGCTGAAGCGCTTAAGCCAGCTTAGAACTGGACAGCAAGAAGTCCCTGGGACCTTCAGTATGAATGGAGGTTTTGTGCAATCCTGGGCCCATGTTGGTCACAACATGGTTTTCAGCAATTGGCGATGCTCTTCTATCAGCAAGAGTCGAAATCCTGCACAGACTCGTCAAAACAGGCCAAGCCCAGAAGAACTGTCCATCAACCAGAATCCCGTGCGAATGCTGTGTTTTTTACTAGGCTATAATTTCCTCGAGGGGTGCCAGTCCTCAAGTGGTAATAGAGTTGACCGCAAGGTCCCCAGTCTTGCAGGTACCCCGAAAGGGTCAAGGCAACCCTTTGCAGAGTCCGTTGTCCATAGGTGCTAGATCTCACGCCCTGCCGCAGTTGTCCTCCTAAAGATGATCCTCCCATGATAGTGTTATGCGTCACGATGTAATTTAACTCATTGCTGGGAGAAGGTTTGTAGTTCATGGGACGTGTGGACACGCCAGTGGGCCATGTTGAGTTGACATTTGAGCTACCTTTTTCCTCCTCAAACTGTATTTATGGCCCAGGGCGAAGGTGTCCCAGTTTCCGTTATGGACCCGATGGACAAGGTCCCACTTTGGTCCGTTTTTCGACCCCGAAAGGGTCGAGGCAGCCATTTGCAGAGGCCGTAGTCCATACATCTGGATTTTACGCCCTGCCGCAGTTGTCCTCCTATAGAGAATCCTCCCACGATGGTGTTCTGCGTCACCATGCAGTTTAGCCCATTACTGGAAGAAGGTTTGTTACCCACGGGACGTGTGGACACGCCGGTTGGCCCTGTTAAGTGTACATTTGTGGGGCCTTCTTCCTCCTCCACCTGAGATGTAACCTAGGCGTAATTCTTGAGTGTGTTTCCAATAACCGACAAGTACCAAAATTTCTGTTACTTCAAATTCTATCACCGGTCTTTTTCTTTATAGCCCCCCCCTCTCTCTCTCTTTGGTTCCCTCTAACTGTATTTCTCTCCTAAGGCAAAGTATATATAATTTGTTTACACTGGAATCCTTTCCTCATGTTTTTACGTATCATATTCAATAAATGTGTTTTCGACATTCCTTCGGTAGTTTGATTTAATGGTAGGGTCACATGAGTCATTTTCTTCATTTGGAATATTTATTTCGTTAGTCAAGATAGAAGATAATTTGAATACTATGACCAAATTTAGTATCTATTTGGATGAAGGCTTGAAAAGTTGTTTCGTGTCTGAAGAGAATTTACAAACAGTCGCTGATTATTTTTCGTTTTAAGCACTGGTTTTTTGAGTTTATTCACCTTGCTGCTTTTGGTCAAGTCATTACGCAGGGATTACCTTGATTATCTGAACTCCGTAAGCGCTCATTATCTTCTTCTTTTTCAATAAGAGCGTGGGTAGCTTTATTGGGAGCCTGAGTCTTATTAATTATGTTGACTAGTTATTTTTTATCTGTGAAATATTTATATTTTTTTTTCCATTCTGCGGTAATCTATTATTGACCTTGAACACAAAAAGACATTCTATCTTAGACTTGTTTTCTAATAAACTAGAAAATGTCAAAGATTCCTTTGAGTTGGCTACTGGTTGTTCAGAGGGCACCCATATTCGGAAATCACCTACTCCAGGTGGTGCGTGCCAAGCGTGGCGGGAACTGTGCTAAGAATGGCGGAAGTTTACGGCACATGTGGTACTTTATGATATACATCAGGTGGTGGAAAGTGGACGCCCCCCTTCCTGGTTGTAAGGTATATAATAAACTTTTACGGAAAAAGTGCATAAAAAGCTTGAATTTCGTCGTTTCAATCTAGAGGATAGCCGGAGGGGGGAGAGGTTAAGTTTTGACTCTTTCTCTGAGTTGTGAAAAATTACATAAAATGCGTTCTTCTCTAGTATGAAATTGTGAAAAAGAGTATGAAAGTATTTCGTCGAATGTAGAAGCTTCTATTTTTTTCTTTTTTAATAAGAGTTTGGCCAACACCCGTGCCTATAAGTTATGTTCTATTTGCATACTTTTTCTACATAATACTCTGGGAAATATTCAAATCGAATAAATTGTTTGAGTCAAGTTGCAAAGCTGATACAGATAATATACAGCTCGCATAGATTTATTTATTATGAGAAATGCATTTGACTCAAAGCAGATGTAAATGAACGTTTTAGCTCTAAATGAGCGTTTACCATGCTTTGTTCAAGAAAAAAGCGAAGTTTTTCAAAGTTTCGAAGTTCCTGTTTTACTAGGCTCGTCATAAAGGTTTTACCTTACCTCAACTGTTGTAAGGTCTCTGGGGAATTCTCTCATGAAGAGGGTGTAACATCCATGACTGTTTTATCCCTTTAATTATTTAAAAAGCGAGAAAGTAAATTCTGTTGGGTTCCTGCAAAGAAGGCCTCACCTTAGGCGGCGATTGGGAGGGACAGGAGGTTTGGGCAACTGCCTCTCCCATGTATTTTGAAAATATCTTCTTGCATCTTCTTCATAGGAATGTCGAAATGGCCTCCTCCCTTAATTTAGAAAAATTAAAATCCTTGCACTTCCCCTCCTTAAGTTTTGTGAATTTGTGCCAATGATCTCTGCATTTAAAAGACAGGAGAAATGTTTTTAAAGCGGCACAAAAATTTTGCCATCGTTCTTCATTAACTTTCTCCTTGTGTTAATGAGGTATTGAGACCTAGGCTACGTGCATTTTGGTGTGATTAAGTACGGAAGTCGTTATACGAAAATAAATATATTTCCTATCTTGGTTTTCTTTTTGGAAGTCAATGAATAATCTAACCAGAGACATAATGAGAAAGACTTATGAGCGTGTATCCCCCTCCCCCCGCCACCTGATTTTTGAAATTTTGCATTACTTCTGTGATTTTTCTGTATTTTTTTTTCAAACAAGTGGTCTGTTTATGTTATTAAGCAGTACAACCCCTCTAATGCTCTAAATCAGTTTTCGCATTTAGGCCTAGTTCAAATACATATTCTAACTTTTTTGAGGTTTTATGTGTTGCGGATGTAAAACGTCTGATTCTTTGCAAATGTAGAATGGACAGTACAGAAGTACAGTATTATACGCAGTATTATAGCGAAAAATCATCTATTTATTAGAAAAAAGTTAGGTCAGCAAATCAAACCGGTAGAAAAAAGTATTTTTTTCTGTTTTTATGGCACTTGGTATTTATAAAGTGACATATAGCGATCGCAAATTCTGTCGGTCTGTCTGTCCCGGTATTGCTAGTTTAGGCACTTCCAGATAAGCTAGAACGATAAAATTTGGCAAGCGTATCAGGGACCAGACGAGATTAAATTAGAAATAGTCGTTTCCTCGTCTCGACCATCTGAGGGGGGGGAGGTTGGGTGGAGTTGCGTTAATTCGGGAAAAAATAGAAAAAATGAGGTATTTTTAACTTACGAACAGGTGATTGGATATTAATGAAATTTCATATTTAGAAGAATATCGTGTTTCAGAGCTCTTATTTTAAATCCTGACTGGATACGGTGACATTGGGGGGAGCTGGAGAGGGAAACCTAAAATCTTGGAGAATGCTTAGAGTGGAGGGACCGGGATGAAACTTGGTAGGAAAAATATACACAAGTCCTAGATACGTGATTCACATAACGGAACGGATTTGCTCTCTTTGGGGGAGCTGGGAGGAGGGTTGATTCTGAAAACTTAGAAAAAATGATGTATTTTTAACTTATGAAAGAGTTATCGGATCTTCATGAAATTTCATATTTTAAAGGACCTCGTAACTCAGATATCTTATTTTAAATCCGGACCAGATCCACTGTCCTTGGGGGGAGTTGGGAGGGGGACTGGAAATCGTGGAAAACGCTTAGAGTGGAGAGATCAGGATGAAACTTGGTGGGAAGAATAAGCACAAGTCCAATATACGTTACAGAAATACCTGGACCGAATCCGCTCTCTTTGGGGGAGCTGGGGGGGGAATTCGGTAAAATTCGAAAAATGAAGTATTTGTAACTTGTGAATGGGTTTATCAGATCTTAATGAAACTTGATATTTAGAAGGATCTTGTGCTTCAAAGCTCTTATTTTAAACCCCGACCAGATATGGTGACATTGGGGGGAGTTGGAAGAGGAAACTGGAAATCTTGGAAAACGTGAAAATTGAGGTATCTTTATCTTACGAATGGGTGATCGAATCTTAATGAAACTTGATATATAGAAAGTTTTATGTCTCAGATGCTCCACTGTCAATTTGAATCGCATCCGGGGATATAGGAGGTTGGAGGGGGAAAACCGGAAATCTTGGCAAACCCTTAGAGTGCAAGTTCTAAATACGTGATTGAAATAATTGGAACGGATCCGCTCTCTTTGGGGGAGTTGGGAGGGCGTTAATTCAGAAAAATTGAAAAATTGAGTTATTTTTAACTTAAGAACGGGTGACCGTATCTTAATGAAATTTGATATTTAGAAGGAATTCATGTCTCAGAGCTTTTATTTCAAATCTCGACCAGATCTGGTGACATTGGGGGGAGTTGGAGGGGGAAACCGGAAATCTTGGAAAACGCTTAGAGTAGAGAGATTGGGACGAAACTTGGTGGGTAGAATAAGCAAATTTTGTAGGTACGTGATTGACGTAACCGGACTGGATCCGCTCTTCTGGGGAGTTAGGGGGGTCCAGTGCTTTGGCGAGTTCGGTGCTTCTGGACGTGCTAGGACAATGAAAATTGGTAGGCGTGTCAAGGACCTGCACAAATTGACTTGATAAAGTCGTTTTCCAGATTCGACCATCTAGGGGACTGAAAGGAGAGGAAAAATTAGAAAAAATGAGGTATTTTTAACTTGCGACTGGGTGATCGAATTTTAATGAATTTTGATATTTAGAAGGACCTCGTGTCTCAGAGCTCTTATTTTAAATCCCAACCGGCATTAAGCCTCTGATTTTCCTTTTAAAGTAATCTATTGATTATTAGAATTTTGCTAGAGCTCATACCATGTGAGCTCTTGGCTCTTCCGGCCTCGTCACAAGTGCCATATGAGCTATTAGCTTTTGTTTTTTATTAGAGTCTGTTATAGAGTCCTGTTCGTAATCCAGGACTCCTTTTCATAATTCCTCATCCTCGTTCTTAAGCTATATGCTTCTTACTTTTGAAAATAATTTTGAAAAAAGAAAAGGTGAATGCTGACAGAAAGAGCCTTGAATATGAAAAGCTCAATTGTATGTCAATAATATGTCCCAGTTTTTAAATTTCGTCTTGAATATTCTCATTAGTGGTCTTTTTTTTCTTTGTGCACACAAGTTATTTACGTGATATGAATGAAGATGGTAATTAGCCTACAATTTTAGCAGTTGTCACTACCATCAACGTTTGTAACTGATGTTGAATTCAAAGGTTAACATGAAAGGGAAAGTTAACAGACACATAGTAAATCTTGCAAATTCATGTTTCATGATATTCAGATACTTTTTTCTGCTGTTATTGGTTTATCGTGTGTATTCGATCTGCCAATTGACCGTCATTTACTTGTATGCTCTGAAGAATACAGGCTTACCCTAAAGATTGCGTCTCACGAAAATGCTGAGTGAAAAATTCACACACGTTTTCTCTATTGCATTGATGCCTGTACATAGGAGCGGGTATGTATGTGGGTGTGGAGGGGGTGGCTTCTGACCTGGGTATAACCTTGTAATTTCGTGAAGTATGCGCTACTTGTGTAATATTCACATAAGTTACACGTTTTCTCTTTTTTATGGCACTTCCCCTTCGGCCAAGTGCCATATACCGATCGCAATTTCTGTCAGTCGGTCTATCGGTCCCGGTTTTGCTAGTTTGGGCACTTCCAGATAAACTAGGACGACGGAAGTTGGCAGGCGTATCAGGGACCGGACCAAATTAAATTAGAAAAAGTCGCTTCCCCTATTCGACCATCTGTGGGGAGTGGATGGACGGTTAATTCGGAAAATCAGAAAAAGTATTTTAAAAATGTCTCCGTGCAAGCATGCATAGCGTAGTGGATATGGTGTTTACTCCGAACGTCGTAGGTCCAATTCTTGACAGCGATAATTTTTATAAGTTTTTTTTTATTCCTCTGCCATTTTTAGTCTTAATTTTTGATTTGATTTTCAAAACCTTTTTTAAGATGTCTTGCCTTGACTAACACTTTTACCAAAAAAATCAGATTGAATCACGTTTTATGGTGATTAAATCTGGAATTTGCTATAGTACGGGCCAGCAAGCGTAGGAGGAGGTAAATCAAGCGATGGATTTAAAGTGATCAAAAATTATAGAAAAAACTATTCAGACTAAGAGGCAGAAATCTTGCGCAGTGGTGTTTATCATGGTAGCCTCAAAAAAAAAAAACAAAAAAAAAAAAAACAAAAATCACCGCGATAACATTGTGAAATGTTGGCTCTTCTGACCTCGTCACAAGTGCCATATGAGCTCTTGGCTCTTGTTTTTACGTTTATTTCCTTCCAAAAGAAATTTCTCCGTAGGTCCCTTTACAGGCCTTTCGTTCAAAGTTGGAAGATATTTCACGGAAAAAATCTTTGTGACCTGGATGTGCTACATATAGACATTGACCCTATTTTAGTGATTCGTACGGCAAAATTCGCGAACTGCCTTTTATTTTTGCTTATACATACATAGTACAGTAAATTGCTAATTGCTATAAGGCAGTGATTATGACTTGATTTTGTACAGCCAAGGGGTATATGAGGAAAATTTGCTTCACGGGTATATGAGGGTGATTCGGATAATAAAGATCACCCAAATCACCGCCACAAAATTAAGAGCAAAATACGTGAAAGTCTAAGAAAATGAGGACATTCAGAGTTGAAAACTTGCATTCTTTTTTACCAGAAAACTGTATCCCAAGTAGAAACACAATTTTGCTCCTGTCGAAGATAAAATAAATTTTATTTTTAAAATGTATACAAAAAACTTGCAACACCTGTTAAGAAAGCCCCAAAGGTTTTGTTGGCAGCAGGCGGCAGTCTTCTCTACTCTACATAGTACTACATACAAACATATAAACTACATACATATACATACAAACATACTATTGTTTCGCAAGAAAAAAATCTCAACTGCAGCCTTGAAGGATGTCAGATGACTCGAAATCTTACTTCAATTGGAAAAATATCCCATACAGAGGGGAAAAAATTTCTTAATTTAGTCGTTTCTAAATTAATTTGTTTCAGAATTTAGTCGGTGTGCTTCTATGCTTACATATGTCTTTGTTAAAATTCCTCCTCTTCATCTCAGTCTAGTCATCCAGTCTTTCTCGCATCATCTGGAGGGTATAGCCATACCACCTACATTTACTAAGTGGGATTAAACCACAATTCATTAAGGCCGTGTTTGGGATCTCATCCCCATATTTGGTTGCTACATTTTTTATTTCCTCAAAAATATGTTTAGCATACGAGGAATATTTTTGAATTAACCTGCACTTTGAAATAAAAAGAGAAGGAATACTTGGGAATTTTAAAAATGAGTGTACACACTTGAATGTTACACTTTTGAACTAGGCTTAAATATGATCATCCTCCAAATAGGGACGGTTGTTGGGTATTGTTATAATAGTGCAGCTCCTTGTTGGCTCCCTATTAACAATTTATTTGTCACTTTTGACTTAGATCCCCTATTTAGACTGGAAACACACGAAGTAGGGTTAGCACCACCCCCTCCCCATCTCCATAAGCATTAATCGGAATAAAAAGGCAATTTTTTTGTTCGTTGTTTGTCAGTGCAGGGGGGGGGGACAAAAGTTCGCCCAATGATACAAAAAAATTACAAATGTGAAAATCACATTATCATAGTTATGTATTTTGGAAACAAGGAGAGTGCGCTTTGATTGGCCGATGTATACTAACCAAAAGAACCCTCAGACACAAAAAAAAGTAGTGAGACCTCTATGCCAAAAAAGGCAGCTAAATTTTAATAATAGGGCATCATTAAGTTGGTGCACAATTAAAACAAGCGTTTCAACTTGAATGGGAACCATGTTCAGTAGCTGTTAAAGACCAAGCTTTAAGAATGTGCTTATTGAAAGGTTTCTTGGTTTCCCTTTTTTACTCTAAAGCTCAGCTTAGTTTTTCTGAAACTATATATAGTATAACTAGTTATACTTAGTTTTTCTCTTTTTTTAGCACTCGTGCTTTTTTAGCGTATGCAGCTGCGCTTGTCACATATACCTTATTTTTTACTCAAACCCCTTTGCTCTCTCACACATAAAGTTTGTGGATTTCCCCTTCTCCTTCCGAAATTTTAAAATAGAAAAATGGTTTACGCGCTAAAATATAAAATTAATTAATTTGGTACTTGTTACTAACAGCCCATTGCAGCACGAAGTTCTGTGGGTCAAGCACAGAAGTGCTAAGCTAAATCAGTTTTTGGTTATATTTTGCTTAAGGGTCGCTAGTTTTCGAGTGCCTTGTCACAGGCAAGTCTGACCCGTAGTTTGCGGAGTCTCATAGTGCAGCTAAATCCTCTTCGCTGTGCTGTCACGAGGTTATAATTACCACAAGTTTAATCTATTTTCCATTACTAATTTCTATTCATTTTGTCATACTTTCTTTTATATTGTTTATGTAATTGCTTTGTCAGTTGTGGCAAAGTTATGCTTATTATATATTGAATTTGTTTCTTTCAAATAGTTTGATTTCAAAGATACCTAAAACTTATATTTGCTCTCAGATTTTAGTCTTCATTTGTTCAACAGTAATAAAAACTTAAACAAAAAGGGAGAAAATTCACCGTCTCCCTGCAAGGTTCTTTGTCTGGTTTTTATAAAAATATAGATACGAATTTACAAAGCATAACTGATCATAACGTATCTTTCTGATAAAAGGAATACTTCCGAAAGTTAATGTTTTTAAAAAGTATTCATTTCTATCTATTGGCTAATAAGCAGGATCCCTTCCCGCCGTTATATTATTGGGTCATTTTATTACTGAAATTACTTTTGTAACGTAAAAATTAATTTCTTCTTTTGTCATTTTTTTCTCACTTCTTGCCTTTTTATTAAGAGAAAGCCATTTATTGAACAAAGGTATTATTTAAAGGACTATATTTTTTTTAGATATTTGACATAAGAGCTGGAAAACTCATTTCCGAGCTACTTGAGCATACCAGCTCAGTGACAGGAGTTGAATTCCATCCTCACGAATTTCTACTAGCCAGTGCCTCAACCGACCGACGGATTCTCTTTTGGGACCTAGAAACGTTCCGGCTCGTCTCCTCTTCGGATAAGTCTGACGGACCGATTAAAAATATATCATTCCACCCGGACGGAAAGTGTCTGTTGAGTGGTACTCCCGAGGGACTTCGTGTATATACCTGGGAGCCTTGCCGGGTACTGGACTTTGTGCCTTTTAGTTGGCCTCGCCTTGTGGATTTTGCTACGACCTCATCGCAAACACAGCTGGTAACTTGCTTTTATATCTACTTCTATTTATAATATATATATATATATATATATATATATATATATATATATATATATATATATATATATATATATATATATATATAGGCACCAGATTCTGAAGTAAAAGTGATGCGAGGTGTGAGGAATCTTACTTGTGACTGCTCTTACGTAGTCACAATAGGGGCTGATGGTGAAATTTTTGTCTAAAATACTCAGGATTGGTAAAACGAAAGCACTTTGGTTGAGTTAGTTATGTGAAAACTCAAACAACCATATTTATTTTGAAAAATTGGAAAAATCACAGACCCAGTTTCTATTGAAAAAACTACATGTGCAGTTACGCAATTTTAGAATTAGCGGACTCCAAATAAAAAAAAGTAGGTTGAAAAAAAAAGCTAAAAACACCTTGTTCTAAACAACTTAATAATGTTCAGCTCTCTTTTGAAGATCCACTGCAGTTGTCTTTGAGGATCAAAAAATTGTTAAGTGTTTGAATTTTTAAGGACGGAAGGTATTGCCAAATATAACTAAGTTGTTTTCTTTCTGATTTTAACAGTTCATAAGCGCTGGCAAAAATATGGTACTTGCTTAAAAACTTTATAATTCCGAAACAACCGAAAGAAAAATCTTAAAAAATTGCGGTTGTCACGTATTGATAAACCTAAGTTGGGTCCAGGAACAGAAAATGTTTTTAATTTAATGTCCATGGTACTTTTAAAACAGAATAGGGGTGACAACCTGCTTCTCAGTAAGTTCAAGTAAAGACATTTCTTTGATCATAGTTAAAGGTTTTATGTAGTGGGCTGGATAGTACAGCATACAGATTGAGAAGTTTTTTTGAAATATCCAATAATGTTGCTGGGTGGCATCGATGCTTTTCCAATTTTTTGATTTTCTTGTGGTTTTAGTGTCTAACCAATTTTCATATTTTGTGAAATTGTAAGTTAAGTTACACAAGTGCACACTCTTTCATCTTTCTGTGGAGTTGTTGAGATTTATCAGGTTAATGTCTTATTGCAGTAGCCTACTCTAACCCACTCGATCTTTATTAAGGGGATTCGGTACCTTAAAAATCATTTTGCGAGTCTCATCGTCGAATGACTTTCTCAAAGACGAAAGACCATTAGCAGATTCTTCCAACACCACGGGGAATTTCCAAAGCAATTTTGGTAAAAATTGACAGGAGTCTCAAATGTGTCAGCTAATCCGAAAGGCTAATAAAATGCTACTTTATAATAAATAAAACGCATAATATCTTACTAATAGTTGAGCATAAGGCTGTCTGTGATTTAATGTGCATATAGCATAAATAATATGGATCTCGTGTCGGCAAGGTTTTCAATCAAAGCTGGTATCCTGACCGGGAACGTCCAAAGCTGTCAAATTACTGAAAGGATGCTTCCTTTGAACTGATTTTTGATGTTTTCAAAGCAGGTATGCTAGAATATTTTTAGGGGCTGCCCTTCCTGAACTAAGAGAATCCTGCTCCGCTCAATCGCAAAAACAAAACTCACATTTGCTAATCATGTAAGTATGATTAATTCTGAATATCTGTATCTCCGACATAAAAAGGAAGAAGTTAAATGGTTTTTCTAAGATATCTAGAAAATCGGGTGTCGGTGTTTAGTGTTCTGTCGTTTATTCGGATCTATTTTCCAAGTTTAGTCAAGACTGTGCAATCAATTCTAATTTGTTTGGCCCCAGAAATTGAAAAAAAATTAAAGGTATCGAATTCCCTTAATGTTGTTTTTTTACGTATATTGAACCTTGTACAATCTGAAGAGAATTAGGACCGAATAAATTGATTGTGGTACTAGTAGGGGCTAACGAGTACTAGTATTGGTCTTACCGAGAAGAAGTAAGTGAATAAAAACTCAAAATGTTATGAACAAAACCTCCCGCTTTCAGTGTCAAAATAGTTTTTAGGGCCGTTTCAATTGCTTAAATTCAAAAGTGGTTTTCGTATTACATACGATATTTGTTAGATTAAATGGTTAAGTCAGGTTTTCCGAAATGGGAGGCGCACCTCCCTAGGGAGGCACGGACTAGTTTATGCGGAGGCGCGAATATTAGATAAGATTGAAAAAAAAATATCAAATAAAATTAAAACTACGAAGTCACGCAAAATATCCCAACCCTTTCGAGACTGACGAGGTTTACTGGCCCAGGCTGAGCAAAAGCTGGGCCATCATCTTAAGGTAAAATTGGGGAAATTTTATAGATGCCGGATGGTGTCATTTTGATTAAGGTAATTTGATGTTTTGGGGGTGTTTCCCCCCTTTTTTAGAAATCGGTCAAGTTTTTTCAGGCTCGTAAGTTTTGATTTGTAACATTAAATTTGATGAGTTTTACATATTTTGAATAAGCGACAAACTACGATTCTTTGATGTATCTATTGTTATCAATGCTCTTATAGTTTTGGTTATAGGTTTGGTATTTCTTATAGTTTTGGTTACTATTGAGCCGTATGCTCCTTATTTATCATGAACTGTTTGAAAATATGAGTGAGGAACATAAAGACGTTTTTACAACAATAACGGAATTTATAAACTGCATAAAAACAGTTTATTATAAATTCCCAGCTTTAAATGGGCACCTGGATAAACCTGGGGAAGGTAAGCAGGAAGGGTGTGGGGAAGCACAAGATGCCCCATTGCACTTCCTGGCTGAAGGGCCACGGAACGGAGATCGGCACCGGCGGTTTGGACCTTAAGGGTCTAGTGCCGTCTCATTTGCTTAGAAGTTAAATTGTTTACAAAGCTATGTTGAGTGAATATAATATTTTGTCAAATAAAACTTCAAAAGTATTGCTGCCGTTCGCAAGATCTTAAAAGAGGATTAAAAAGATCTTAAGATCTTAAAGAGGATAAAGATCTTAAAAGAGGATCTTAAAAAGAGGATTTTCTGCATCAGCTGAAACGAAATTGAAATATTGTGCTCGTTTGGTTGTAGAAGATGAGCTTCGTGTAGCTATTCATCATTGAAAACTGACATTTGATAGAGTTTGTGGTAATTATAGGCATCCATATCATTAAAAGACAATAATTTAAAATTGTTATAAATTTCTTTGTTTGTAATAGTCTATCTTTAAAAAAATTCGTAGTACTAAAAATCTTCGTGTCTACATTATTTTATAAAATAGAAGGGATGCTCCACATGATCACATAATTTCAAGGGAGCCGTGGTAAAATAAAGCTTGGAAACCACTGGGTTAAGTTATATTACGTTAAGTCTCACCTCTTACTCTCAAACAAAACGTTTCAAATTAGGCTAGCGTAAAAATCCCTAAAACCATCATGGTCATTGTCTAAGATCATCATAATAATCGTAAGTAAACTGTTCAAAAATTAAAAGTGTGGAACGGACATAGAAATTCACATGCTGATTAAGCGTGGAAGGATTTCTAGTAAAACTTTGTTAATTTATTTTCTATATTTTTTATTATTCATCCAGAAATTTAGTTTTGTTGCTTTTTATGTTGACGTTTCTATAATTAAAGATATATTTACATAATGCAAAGGTCTAAGTAGAGCTGGAGTCACCGGTACCTGGAGTCACGGTGTATTATTCCGAAAACACTCAATAAGTGAAGTTAGGTTCTTTCTACGACATACATTTTATGAGAAAAACCGGTTTCATAGCCACAAAGACAAAGCTCAATTTAGTTTGCTACGCATAGTGATAGAAGATATTGACTGAACATGGATTTTGAAATGAAGATTTGGGATTTGCCAAAGACTGAAAAAGAGGCAATTATATTTTTCCAGGATAAGGGGTTGTTGCCCACAACAGAACAGCGCGTCAATGGACACAACATGACTTTATACTCTTACGAGAAGAAACATTTTGTTCCTTCTGTTCCTATGTTTAACCTAACCCACCCTGAACCACAAAAATAATTTCGTCGACTGTGTTCTTAATAATACACAAGTACCGAGTTACCATAGCATTCCGATGTTATGAAAATTTGCTTCTTAAGATTCCATAACGTCGCGCAAATTTTTAAAGTTTTGCTAGTGTGAAAGGTCCTACGGCGTAGTGTGAAAGAACCATAAGACCTTTGACTTCAGTCCTAAGTGAATTGTATGTCGCTAGAAAGAGCAACTTTTTCGGTGCAATCTAATTATTCCCAAAGGTATTGTAAACCACATGTTTGACCACTATGGGGAGAAAATTTTTATTTCGCCTAGAAATTGTAACGAATATTCCATGCTTAATAGATAAAAAAAGTCACGTGGAGCTTGAACTCGTTTGGAATATTTATTGGCTGCCCGAAAATAGTTGAAATCACCAAAATCGTTCCTTGATCCAATACGCCATGTGTTAACACAGTCTAAAGAAGTCGATGTCGTTGCAACCCCATGTGTTCAAATTCTGGGAGAAATATTAGTGCCACCAACCCTAAAAGTATTATTGAAAACCCGTTACTGAATTGCCTCGTGTGAAATGTGGCTTTAATTGTATCACTATTGTTTACAGTATGTCTTCCGGTTCATGTTTGTGTTTTGAGGCATATATAGTGAGATAATAGTTAATTTGATCAGCTACGGTGGTTTCACCTAATGCCCACAATTATTTATGTGAATGATCTTGTTTTGTTATTTTCCTTTGCTGAAGGAAGTGAAGAAGAAGTTTAACTCTAGACTCTAACTTTCGATTTTAATTTTTCAAACGTTTTTAATACGAGTTATTTTTTTGGCTCTTAAGACCGTTCTTTTTTTAACAAAACCGATGTAGACTATTTTTATTAATTTTAAACTTATATTGTATTTCTATAAATTAAAATAAAAAGAGCCTCTAACGGGTAGGACTGGCTTCAGTAAAATTTTCGAAATTTCTTGGAATTTCAAGCGTTTTAAGAATTTGAACAAATATAAAAATATGTACAATTTTTCTTGGAGGGCCGTGCCAAAATACAAGTTTTGTGCGTGATTGCGAGGTAGCTAGGTTTTTGAAATACCAGGGTTGCAGTAGATCTGTCGGAAATCTAAGGCGAACCGGACTAAACAACAAAATACAAGTAGGAACAATGGGGAAATTTTTTCTATAAGACAGTGAGTGGAATGCAAACTTTAAATGGATATTTCGACCCTATATCCAAGGGCAGTCCTCAGCAAAACAAATGAAAAAATATATAAAAGAAGTCCTGGTTGAACTTCTTTGAAGTAATGCTAGGACTGTTTTAAAAAGATTTTAGTTTTAATGATCATACTTAAATGCGAGTTTCTTTTATTATTTTTTTTTTCACTTTTTTTGCTGAGGACGGTCCTCGGATATAGGGTCGAAATATTCATTTAAAATTAACATTACACTATCTTATAAAAAAAAAAACTCTATTGTTCTACTTGTATTTTGTTGTTTATGATAGAAAGGCAGTGTTTTTTTATTTGTAGAGTAGTACTTTATTATCAAGGAAACTCTCATAACATAAAAACGGTGATAATATGAGATTTATGGGGGTTCACTTTCATTTTTGACAGGGCTACTTCAATTGCAACGTCTTCGAGAATTTCCATTGCACTGCTCTTAATATTTCGTCTGCACTTTTCGAGCAATGACATGTCATCCACAAACTTCCATTGATTGGCTGATTCATTATTAAGATTGTTAATCATTACCAAAAATAGTAAAGGACCTAAAAGCGTGCCCTGCGGAACTCCGCAAGAAATAGGGAGTGAATCAGAATAAACATTTTATACTCAACAACTTGACTCTCATTTGACAGAAAAGATACAATAATATTGACTAGAAAATGGGATACATTAAATTCACTAAGCAATTATTCAACTAAAACATTATGACTAACTAGATCAAAAGCCTTTTGGAGGTCAATAAAAAGGAGATTGAGTAATTTATATACAGTATCGAGGAGACTGACCAAGTAATGTGTTGTTGATAAACCTTTCATGTTTCTGAATTGTTGTTCATTTGTAAGCTCAAGGATCGTCTCTTTAAGCCAATCTGCTGCGAAGCTCTCATACAGTTTCGAGAATATCGGTGTTAAGGTAATTGGTCGGACTCTATAAAAATCCAATCTAACACCTTTCTGGGATGTCAGAAAGGGGGTATTGGGGATGTCAAGGGGGTATATTGAAGTTCTCTTTAGTTTACGTATTTTTGCCTCAACATCAACAGGCTGTACTACAGGGACATCCTGGTCTGATGCTGGGGAGGGGCTGGGAATATTACATGAGAGAGCAGGGAGGGTTTGTACAATAGCGGCAAGGTGTTTATTTAATGAGTTAGCTGTAGTTTCGCGGGATCATCAAGATTAAAGTCAACATTTTTGACTGTTTTACCACTGATTTTCTTGACTGTATTATACCACTGCTAAAAGCGGGGTCTTCGTCGGTATTTGCGAACCGGATTATGATTCATTAGATATATTCTTAAAACCTTTTATCTAGATCCCTATCTTATTTTATGATCTAACTGAGTAGAAGTTTATACTTTTGTTTATTTTTGTTTTAAATTTGAATTTTAAGATGGTGCTGTTTTTAGGTAAACTTGTAAAATTACACAGTGAAAAATCGAAGACGAAGCTAGCCAGAGTAGCTAGAGTTCTTAGCGATTTCATCCATATCTAAAGGTCCATTGTAAAAAAAAATTATTCTAGATTGGAGCCTCGTGTCACTTAAGCAACGTGTCTGTATACGTTGTTGACCTTAAACGTGTTATTCCCATTGGTGGCCCTCCTCCAGATAGTCCAATTAGTGAGTTTAAGCACGGTCAAACTCTCAGGAAAAGTTTCAACAAAGACCGACCGCCAGGCGGAATTAGCCCCAAGTAAGTTTTTTCTTCTTTCTGTTTAAACAAAAACAACCAAAACTTCCAATTAAATTTTAAAAGAAATTTTATTTGAGAGAATTAAAAGGTGTCTAGCTTAATAAGTTTTTTTGTCTATGTTTAACACTCTTATAGAGCTTAAGTTCATTTTTTATCTTTCTAATAGGAAAAAATACAATTATTATATATTATATTTTATTTTTAATTTGGGAAGATTTATGAAACTGAGTCGAGGTTTTTACGCTAAAGTTTTTGTTGTTTTAAACAGTATAGTTGTGACAGAATCAAACTCTAGCGTAAAGAGCGGGGCATTGAGCAGGGGACAGCCCCTTTCATATAGAGAATAATTTCTGTTTGTTTTAATTTTTAATGTCGCTCCTTAGTTTCAATTAAAATAAACTTGTTTGTTTTTACTCAATCGTTAGTAAAGACGGTGGGAGCAGTGAAGATATTGAAAGTAGAATAGCCAAGGCTCTTAATGTTCTTTCACTAGTTGCTCTCCATTTTTTTTGGTGACTTAAAAAGGGCACTAGAACTTTTTACTTTCTCTCGAATGAGCCCTCTCGCGAGATTCTAGGACCAATAGATCGATACGATCACCCCTGACAAAAAACAACAACAAATAAACGCGCATCCGTGGTCTTTCTTCTGGCAAAAAGTACAAAATTCCACATTAGTGCAGATCAGAGATGGAAACCTCTGCAGTAAAGTTTTCTGACATGCTGAACCTGGCGGTGTGATTTTCTTTAAGGTTCTATTACTTTTAGGGACTGTTTCTCCTTTTTTGAAAATAAGGTGCATTTTCTCAGGCTCGTAACTATTGATGTCTAGGAATAAACTAGGATTAAACTTATGAAACTTGTATATTTAAAATCAGCATAAAAATCCGATTTTTTCATGTATCTATTGGTATCAAAATTCCGTTTTTTAAAGTTTCGGTTACTATTGAGCCGGGTCGCTCCTTACTTATAACTCGTTACCACGAACTGTTTGATGCTACCAAGGTAAATGAAGCTGTCCTCCTGATGAATCTTTTCGTTACCCAACGTACCATCTTCGTTACCCATCATTACCATCCGTAACCATTATTGTTACCCATCTTCACTTATTTCTAGCCTTAGCGACTTAGTCTTCTTAACATTAATTTTCAAACCTATTCTAGCACCCTGAACTCGTAAAACCTATAAAAGTTTAATTATTCTGCTCACCCTTTCATCTAGGATGCTTAAATCATCAGCGTAATCTAAGTCCAGGATTTTTTTACTTCCCCATTTGATCCAGCATTCTCCTATTGCCTTTCCTGTGTTACTTAGGGTAAAGTCCATCAAAATGATCCTTGTAAAGGGGGATAGAACATAGCCCTGCTTAACTCCTCATTCAATACGAAACCAGCTGCCAACCTTATTTCCTACCTAATTTATTTGTCAGGTATACCATATAAGGATAAGACCTTTGCTAAATCTTTTCTATCAACAGAATGGTACGCTTGCTGATAATCTATAAAACGCCGGACCAAAGATGTTTGTTAACTCAGGCAGTTCTTAATTATTAACCTAAGAGTGAAAATTTGATTGACATATCCTCTATCTTTTCTGAAACCGCTCTGTTCTTCTCTTATAACTTCGTCTTCAGCACCCCTGTGCAAACAGGCCAAGTCAAGAGGAGAGGCTATCTGTTTTTTGTTTTTTTCACCCACAGGTGAGTGGAGTAAGTAATCCGCATATTTTTTGTCTTCTGATCCGCAAATATTTGTTCTTCAATAAAAAACCGAAAACTTCGATCTATGAAAGATATTAAGTAAACCAAAAACAATGGTATTCTTTTAATCATCTTAAATAGCAATAATGAAGCTTAAACGGACGTAAGTGACAACACATTAGAAATAAGTCACCGTCCCCTCAACGTTGCTATGAATCATCTTGTATAATTTGCTCTTTACTGAAAACCCAAGATAGTTGAGTGTTTTTACTCTTACTTGCTATGGGTGGACGGTCGCTCGTTGTTAATTGGTCACTATAGTATTTTCTCCTTTTTTTATGGAAAAAAAGCCAAAAATATTTTTTCTTTGGATAGCTGAATACAGCCAGTAATAGCTAATATACACATTAACTGGAGTAATTGGATTAGTTGGATATGACAGTTTGAACTATCTTTAATGAATTATTTTAAAATATTCAAAAAACCTTCATGTTTTCTTCTTTCCATAATTTTGGCATGTGTTCCTTGTTATTTAAACGCTCACGATGTTTGTGTTCTAAAGAAACATTGAACTTCAACAAGCTTTGATTGAGACCTTCAAATGGATTCTTGTTTCTTTTACATAAATTGAATTTAAACTGAAAGTAAGCAGCTATTTTTTTAACTGAAAGTAAGAAACTGTATTACAACTTAAAACGAACAGAAATTATTAATTATATGAGGGGATTTGCCCCATTGTCAATACCTCGCTCTTAACGCTATATTTCGAATTTTGTTCCAATTCTTTAAGAATGATCCCTGAATCACAAAGGCCGTTTAATTAGAATAAATAATTCTTTTGAAATTACTAAAACTACTTTAACGTAAGGAGTGAGGTGTTGACGAGGAGGCGAAAACCGTCATATACGTAATAATTTCTATTCGTTTTAAGTTTTACTGTAGCTCCTTACTTTCAGTTGAAAAAATTTGTTGTTTTTTATTTCATTTCTGTATGTTTTTAAATAATACTGGGAAATCCAGCGCCCCTTCATTAAAATTCTCTTCTCCCATGAAAAATTCCTCCATGGAAAGATTCTCCCACGTAAGCCCTACCCCACCAGAAAAAATTTCCCCGGAAAACGTCTGTATGCTTCCTAATAACCAATACTATATATAGACAATAGACAAAGTTCTTAACTTGCAGCCCTTCCCCCTGGGACTTTGGGGGATTAAGTCGTCCTCAAAGATATAGCTATTAAATTTTTCGACTATGCTGAACAAAATGACTATCTCAAAATTTTGATCCGGTGACTTTGGGAAAAATGAGCGTGGGAGGGGGCCTAGTTGCCCTCTAATTGTTTTGGTCACTCAAAAAGTGCATTAGAACTTTTTATTTCCGTTCGAATGAGTCCTCTCGCGATATTATAGGACCACTGGGTCGATACGATCACCCTTGAAAAAAAAAAAAAAATTAACACGCATCTGTGATCTTTTTGGCAAAAAATGAAAAATTGCACATTTTTGTAGATAGGAGCTTGAAACCTCTAAAGTAGTGTTCTCTGATACGCTCAATCTGATGGTGGTACTTTTATTAAGATTCTATGACTTTTAGGGGATGTTTCCCCCTTTTTTCGAAAGTAAAGTGAATTTTCTCAGGCTAGTAACTGTTGATTGAACTTGAAATTCTTTTGGTGTATCTATTGGTATCAAAATTCCATTTTTTAGAGTTTCAGTTACTATTGAGCTGGGTCGCTCCTTACTTACAGTTCGTTATCACGAACTGTTTGACTTTTCTTTGCATAATTTCATCTTCACATAGTAAATTCAACTGGATTTTAATCTATACTACCATGTCTACACTAGTCTGATCTCCATATTTCGTATACTTGTAGTAGGAAAATTCATAGGAATATAAATCTTAGAAACAAGAAGATTTCCCCATTCCTTCTTAAGGTTTTTGGAGAAGATTGAAGAACAGTGCCAATTGAAGTACAGTACAATGAAGTTTCATATTTTGACCCCTTCCACTAAGGAAAATCTTCCCCGCCCCACCTATCAGAACAGCCCTTAAGAGAAACAAAATGGAAGACATTATGCAATCCAAACCATGTTATAATTGTTTAAGATTATGCTGTATTAATTTAAAAGTGATTTAGTTAAAAATGTTCGATATTTTTTCCAACGATTATGTGTCTAACTTGGTTCAAGTTAAAGTGCATTTCGTTTGCTTTAGTTTTAGTCTTATCACCCAATAATCTTAATTATTTTGATATATGTTGATATGCGACGCTACAGCATTCAGTGCCACTATACTCACTATGAGAAAAAATACCTGAACATTTAGGGCATTTCTGCCCTTTTTGATTCTATCCCACATGCAGAGACATCTATCTCCTTAGGAATTTTGTCCAACCTCTGGGTGAATCTTTCTTGGCTTTTTTTTTATTTGGAATAGTAAGAGACAAACCTCAGAGAATCAGGCAGCAAACGAAGTCCAACAACTGCCAATGTCTATTCTTTACTTCAGATTCATTCAGATTCATAGATTCAATATTCAGATTCTTATTGTCCGTATTTTAATGTCACGGTATAATTAGAAAATAAGATGGATAAAAAGCTGAATTTGGGTGAAGATTCTTCAGTATTAAGGGACTAAGTTCACATTGAAATAATTTTCAGTCTTAATATAGTTTATCGTTTTAATTCTATCGCTTAATTAACTTAATTTGTTTTCTTAGTTAATTGTTTGATTAATTATATTGACTTAAATAAAGGTGCGTTATTTTATATTGAACCTTGATGTTAGGTAGCAACTGGCTTGGTTCCAAGTTAGGTCGAATTATCTTACTTTCTGGTACTTTGTAAAGGTTTCGGCTGAAAATTGACCAGTCTCAGATGACACCGTACCTAGCCTCCCTTCAAGGAGAAAGGTAGACTGATCTGTAGTAAACCTAATTTACGTGAGTGCCAGTGTCTTTCTAACGATAGAAAAAAATTATTCAGGGATGTGAAACTAGGGTTTTCATCGGAACCAATTTATTAAAATAACTTTTGAATAGAAAGTGACCGACTGACATTATTAGTAATTTTACTAATGTGATTGTCCAGTTTCAGGTAATCAGAAATAAACGGATACTCTTTTTCTGTCGCTGTTATTGCGATGGTTGAGTCGTCTTCCCATTTATACTTATTGGCTACATTTAGTGCTGGTTTAGTGGCTATCTAAGCTACCTCTTGCATTTTGCTCATGCCCTGACCTCTTGTCAAACCCCTACTTGTTTCCATAACTTTCACTGTTCTCTGTTGTACCACTACAACTACTTCCTCTAATAAAAAGGGTCTTTGTTGGTTTTATTATTGCTTTGGATTGTGGATTCTGTGTCAAGTTAATTAATAACTGGATAAATAATAATTATTCATCCATAATAATCAGTAGATAAATAATACTATTGGTTCTGTATTTGATTCACGTGATGAAGTATGTTGGAATCGCTGAATATAAAAACCTAGGTTCGTTCAGGTCAAAAGTTTAGTCTCAATATTACAAACAAGTCTAATTAATGTAGTGACAAATGGACATTTCTTAATATGCTTAGCCTTTTCTTTTCATTCTGGAAGTTCTCGTCAATAAATGCTACCGTAGTTGCTACTTCATGATATATTTCCTTTCAAGAAGCAGTAACCCCCTTAGATTTTAGTTACCCATCTGTGGCGCCTGGGCCATCAACGAAACCTGGGCATACATCGTGCATGGTTTCTGCGTGTAGGATATCCTCCCACTGGGGTTGTCATGACGTGTACACAAATTAAAATTACGATTATATATGCGCCTGAGCGTATTTCTCGGTTTCCCTTTCAATTGAAGCCCACGTGGCTGCCATTGCTGCATTTGGTTCGGGATTCTTAACTCCTCCATCCGAAGGACTCATTCAGGTTAATTCCGTTTTTTTTTCTATACCGCTCGAAAAATAAGCAGCTTGCCAGTCCTCCGGTAAATCCCAGCGTTACTGATTTTTTTGGTCAGCCGACATTTGATATAAATAACGATGAAGACCACACTGCCTTTCCATCACAAACACCAAAAACAAGAAGAACAATAGGGAATTTTTTAAGACAGTGGGAAACAAATTAGAATGAATATTTCGGCCCGATGTCCATGGGCCGTCCTCAGCAATACAAATAAGAAAAAACAACTTACAAGAGCATAAAATCAATAAAACTAAAATGAACAGTTTTACTGTTCTTAAAAAATCCCACTGTCTTAAAAAATTACCTATTGTTCTTCTTGTTTTTGGTATTTGACATTTGATATGCGCCTCGGGTGCTTATTTTCCAACCATGTTAGTCTTTTCTACGTCTTTTTATCAAGTTCAAAGGACTTGCGATCATAAAACAGAACTGATATGACGTTACTGTTAAAAAGTCGCAGTTTTAAGGGAACATAGAACTTTTTCGATCTGTTCTTAAAATGTTCCTAAAAAATCCCACTGTCTTATGAAATTCCCTATTGTTCTTCTTGTTTTTGGGGTTTGACATTTGATATGCGCCTCGGGTGCTTATTTTCCAACCACGTTAGTCTTTTCTACGTCTTTTTATCAAGTTCAAAGGACTTGCGATCATATAACAGAACTGATATGACGTTACTGTTAAGAAGTCGCAGTTTTAAGGGAACAAAGAACTTTTTCGATCTCCAAACAAAAAATAAGAAATAAAAAGATTTTACTTTCCAAGCTCCTCTGGAAGCGAATCTTAGATATTATCTCTGATGACAGAACTTTTGACTACAGAGCCACTTATAGCAAGTCATGACATTTTATGGCACATTATGTCCCATTGCTCTGCTTTATGAGATTCCCAGAATGTAATACCAATCAAGGTATATTTACTTTCCCTATGGTCTCTCAATATCCTGCTTTAACACTATCCTTCAAACGGTCTGCAATAGCTCAAGGGAAAACAACAAAATGGCACTCTCGCGATTAGTCTTGGCTTATTCTTTGTTCCAATGAGGATGGCTCTCCTATTTAATTAATAGTTCGGGCAATTCTACAAGAAATGCTAATCACATTTTAATTCGCAAATCTTTGAAATAAGAAAGCACATTTTAATGGGGCTTAGGGTTTCAAATGGTGGCAGTCGCATCTAAACTTATGGATTTAAAAAAAAGAGTGGTTCTGATTTTACATCAATAGATGAAAAAACAAGAAATCCTCTTTCTTGAGAAGAGGGATACCCTGTCTCTCGGTAGGAACCTGTGAAGGGCTAAAGGTCTCAAAGCAAGGAAGAGTTTAATTCATTTGCACTCTACATACTACATCTATAATGAATTGACTCTTTCGTCATAAAGACTTATTTTTGGCCAAAATTTGAGTCCCTTTGCTCCTTAAAGGACGCTGAAGTGTAAACTAAGATAACAGAGCTTAGACATCTGAAACCAATTCACAAGGTTCAGAAGTAACAAGAATTCTTAATTAATTAACTTCGTAGACATTAAATCTGAAGAAATTCTACTCCTGCTTCTTTTTGATACTATTAGGTGTAAACGGGACTACAATTAAGGGGGATGTTTTAGAAATTTTTTGTACTAACTTTAAGGAACACTATGGCGTCAAAATCGCCTCTTTTGCAATTTTTTGTGGGTTTATGCTTTTTTTCCGTTTTTTCATTGCTCTGGTTTTAAGGATAGGAATAGAAGAAATTTTTTGTACTAACTTTAAGGAACACTATGGCGTCAAAATCGCCTCTTTTGCAATTTTTTGTGGGTTTGTGTTTTTTTCCGTTTTTTCATTGCTCTGTTTTTAAGGATACGGATAGAAGAGTCCGACAAGTCAAGTAGTACTGATGCTGAAGATGATAACTCTTCAACTGCAGATTTGACGGACTTGACATACACCGCTGTCTTTAGAACGAAACGAGACTGTGAGTATATTATTTTGTTCATTCGATCAACTTGTCTCCTGCTTGGTTACTTCTTTATCGGCGGCTTAGATCTCTAAAAGTTTCTTAATTTTCAGCTCAACTTTCCAAAATATAAATACACCAACGGTGTTGGACTTTCTAATATAAAGACACCAACGGTATTAAACTTGCCCAATTAAAGAATAACAATAAGGGTATGGACAACCCGTGTCACTGGAAGTACGGCTTAAACATGAACACTTAAAACGGATTTTATTTTAAGGTCTGGATTTCAAGTACTGTCTAAATTCAGGAATATCCGATTGAACAGATCTGAAAATTTCTTTGTATAATAATAGAGGTCAATGTCTGTTTTATTTATTTATTCTTAAATAAGAATGTAAATTTCTTCTCTTATCAGTTTCTTATACTATTTGAGAAATTCCCCAAGGAAAAGCTCTCAGGCCATATTTACAGACATGAGGGAGTCATACCATTTATGTAGGGTCTCATATTTTTAAGAATATAATCTGAACGGAATCATCCCTCGCATGGGCTTTGTTTGAAAGACTCCGTTTGCTTAGGACTAAGAAGATACTAAGGAGTTCGGCCAGAATGGGCGAAGTAATATTTTTGCGTAAACTCTGGTGCAGAAGAATGAAAAGCATAAGATAAATTTTGTTTAACAATTGCTTTAGACCGGTCCTTCCCGGCCGATTTTTGGCCATGCCCTACTTAGGCATTTCGAAAATCCTGGTGCCCCACTCGTAATATTTAATTTTTTTTCATTCAAAATTTTACGTGTCTTCACCTGATTGGAGCTTAAAAGGCCATTGACTGGGTATTTTTTCTTGGCTCATCCTATAGGCATATTTTATACTAGTGAAAGATAAATCATGAATACAACACGTGTTACACAACAGCCAAAGGGTGGAGGTCCTGTCCATGATCCACCAAAATACTGCCGTGCCCCATCGGTGGGGCCTGCACCACCCCACGTTGGGAATCATGGCTTTAGACCTACAATTTAAGTTTAGGGTTCTTCAAGCGTTATATTGTTGTGAAACATGTCATAATTGCTTCAAAAAGCTGTGGGGTAAAAGTTTTAGATAAATCAAGATCAATAAATTATGATTGATAAATCAAGAATATTTATTGGTTTTCAGACATAAATGGTCGATTAGCACGGCTGATCATATGTATCCCAGTTCATAAGGCTTCCCTTTTTTCGGTATGTCAATATCGAAATAAAGTTTAATCTAAATGACCATTTGTGGTCTAAAAAAGTATATATATGACGCTATTTTCATTGAGTAGTCTAACAAAGTAGTTCATCTAATCCTTTCTTCATTAAGAAAAAGGAAATGCACGAGAAAGCAGGAACTTGCTTAGAAAGATGGACTCATTTCATGCGAAGTTGATTTTGATCAACAACTGCTTGTAAAACACAAAAATAAAGAAGAATTGGAATATTATGAAACTGTAACAAATCTATTCTTGCTCTCGTAAGGGTTATTCTTTACTTTTTAAGGCTTCGATGTTTGCATCCCTTTGTTTTGTTTACTGATATTTAGAAAAGAATGGAAACCGCAAAGATAATGATGATTTAACTAATTTGTGCTGGAATTCTAACTTTTTCCTTAGTAAAGTACAGGAAAGATTAACTCCCTAATTTCAGTTATGGTGGAGCTCGACTGAATCTTGTTTCTTCTTTCTCTGTTTTTTCTTGTATTCTGTAAGCACCCAAAAGGTTTGAGTTCCGCCATTTGGCACAATTTTTTATGCTTTTTGAAATGGTCCACATGGGGACCCCGTGTGACCCTCTTAGTTTTATTCTTAGCAAAGCCCCAACACTTTTCTTGAGAGTGAAATTGTCTCATCTTACTTATTTGTTTCTGTTATCATTAGTAGCCGTGTAAAAATTAAGCTGATATAAGTTTATTAATAAAATTAATCTAATATAAGATTTAAAAATTAATCTTATACATAGTCCAGATTAACTGGACTGTATGCTTCCAAGTCTTTATGCGATCCTCCTCTCTTGCATGTGACCTTTCATCTCAGTTCTTGAATACCCTTTAAACAATAAGTGGTAACACCATGATTGATTTTTTTCTTATGTTTTCTCCATATCTCTTGGCCTCTTTCTCCTACTTTCTTTGCTTTCACCCTTAGTTTCTTTCTTTTTTCTATCTTTCTTCCATACTCTTGAACTTTTGTTACGGAAACTTTGTTTGCTCAGTGTAGGACTTTTGCACAACTTACTTTCAATCAACGCACCTTCTTTTTTCTTGGACCTGGTTTTTTCTTTGCAGTGACGCGGACGCCACCACCGCCAGAAGAGCCTGAACCACAGTCAGAAGACAAAGGTAGGTTACACAGTGTTTCCTAAATATCTGCTTCAACTGTTTTGCCATAATTCCATCTTACACAATTTCAATGCTTAATGTATTTGCAGCTCTTTGCAAAAATGTTCATTAGCTAGAAGAAAATTTTTGAGCGGAAGTTAAAACTGTTATATTGTTTTGCAATTGTTGTCTGAAGTGAGTTAAGTGTAATCGTGGGAAGGCAGTGGGACTCGGCCTGAGAGTTTTGAGTAAAGCGGCCTCCTTCGCTGAAAGCCGATTATTAGTGAATAGTAAGTTCATGGGAGGCCCCTTGCAATGAAGCCTACCCAAATCTGATAAATTCTGAGTTATTGCTCTAGCTCATCTTCAGAGCTTAAAATGTTGAATATTTTACCGTGAACGTCCGAAATTGGTGAGTGTCCGAAATACTTTTTTTTATCCTTGGATTTAGTCAGCATTACTACTACTGCTACTACTACTACAAATAACTCACTGCAGCACCAAGCCGCCTGGGGCCAACACAGCTACGCACGCTCCTCCTCCAACCTAATCTATTCAAGGCCTCCCTCTTTACACCCTCCCAGGAAGTTCCCATTTCCTTTAAATCTTTGTTTATGACCTCCTCCCAACCCAGACAAGGACGACCTGCTTTCCTTGTAGCCCCAGACGGTTGGCCAAAAAGGACAATCTTTGGCAATCTGTCATCCCTCTTCCGCAGAACGTGGCCTAGCCATCTCAACCTTTCTTTCATTAGCCAGCCAACTTTTTGAGTTTTATGCAAGGTTCGATGGTGACAATTTGGGTTGATTAGGTTAAGTTTTTAACCCATTTCTGAGATTTATGACCTAATTTAACATATCCTATCTTTAACTTCTACCATCAAAGTTTGCATAAGACTGAAAAAGCTAATTCGTAAAGCTAACTAAATCCAAACAGAGAAAAAGAAATTTCAGACATTCGCTGGTGAATGTCGACATTAACAAGATGGATATTCACTGTATCAAATATACCGCTGTTTAGGCATCCTTTTGTTTCGTTGGGCGATGTAGAGGGGTACAATTTAAGACTTCATGCTTAATAGTTTAAAAAAATTATCCGAGAATTAAGTCGCTTTAGGGTCTGTTCTTAACCTGCGCCGCGGAAATTTTAGTTCGCCATAGTAAGTAACATGGTAAATTACTAAGCGTGCGAACATTTCGCTTGCGATAGCTTTTAATTAAAGCGCAACATGGCTTTCATTCTACTCACCATGTTAGGAGTAAAAAAATCCATCCAGGTTAGAGTAAAAAATCCGTCTGCACATGAAAAACGAAAGCTGCCTTGTAGCTGCCTTTGGTATCCCTTGCGATGCTTATTGAGCCCGAAAAGTTGTAGTTTACTGAAAACATTTTTCTTTGCTGGAAACATTAAAGAAAAAAGTGGAGCCAAAGGCTTTGAAATTCTAAGGGTGGAACAGACTACTGTGAATTTCGGTAGCTTATGGTAGAAATTGTGGAAGGGCGTAATAACCCCCTGTAACCCCCTGTGTTATTTATGTTGGCTCTGCTCTTATTACGCTTCTTGGAAACCGATCATTACGTTACTGTTATGTATGTTGTGGCTGTTAAGTAATTCCCAAATCAAAGAAGTGAAAACTATATAAATCAAAACAAATATAAATCTAGTTTTAATTTTGAATTGGGTTAAAATTATGCTAGGATGACTTCTACTTTTTTCGCTACTCTTTTTTTATTTTTTGTTGCTTGTTTCTTCGATTTGTTTTATTATTCTGTGAAAGTGTTTGTGTTAATTGGTGTTTTTGTCCAGTTAATTAATTTAAAAATAAGTCTTTCTGATTAAAGTAAACAGTTGGAACATAAAACAAACAAAAATAATAATGTTTTCTATAAGTGTGCCGTGTCCTACATGCTTGTTTTATATTGTTTCTCCGATTCTTGTTAATTATATTCAAGAGAAGGACAAAGGAGTCTTCAGGTCTTTTCCGCCTTGAAGATAACAATCTATAAAAGCCCAAATTTTTTTTAACATTCATTGAATATTATCCCCGATTAATTCACCCACAAAAATGTTTGCAAGTTTGCCCCATACCCCCTGAAAAAATTTATGCGGATGAATAGGTTGTTATGGATTATTTGCATTTAGCGACAAATCAGGAATCATGTGGAAATGGAGCTCCTGAATATTTGAATAGACCTGCCTTCTAAAACCTGATTAGTGTGTCCTTATGGAATCTTAGACCCCTTGTTAGGTTGTCTTGACCTCAAAGGGAAATTCATATGCCGAAATTATTCATATTTTTTTGCAGTTCAGCCTGTTTTTGCGAAATAAAAGATTCTGGGCGAGGAATTCTCAGAGGTATTTCTGGAAGAAATCCCTACTCATGTTTGGTATGATATAGTCGAACTCTAGCCCTGTTCGTTTGTGACAGCTGACCAGACCCGTGGTGCCAATCAGGGGGGGGGGGAGTATTTGCTTGCATTGGATTTCTCAGTCCCCTAGATTTCAAAAATACCCTTTTTGGTATTTTTATAGGGAAGTACACTTTTTGATATTTTCTTTGGTAAAAATTGAAAAAAAATCCCACCATTTAGATTCTGAAATATATATATTTTGATCGCCTCCCCCCCCCTACATTTTGGATTGGTGCCACTGGACCACACTGAGAAAAGGTCGTTTACCTGACTAATGCTTTTAGACAACAAAGATTAATTGGCTAATGCATCTGGTTTTATTGAACGTGGAACTGTGATTATGTGCCAACGTTATTGATTAGTCAATGAAACGAAACTTGACTATAATTTACAATCATTTTTCCTTTTATGACTAGGTAACTTATTTGAATTATTCAGGTTTCAGTCCACGCCATATACAGAAAGTTCTTGAATGAAATATCGAGAATTAGCGAATGTGATATATATATATATATATATATATATATATATATATATATATATATATATATATATATATATATATATATATATATATATATATATATATTAACATGCAGTGCTCCCTTCAGAGAAGAAATTACATAAATAGCTGGGAATGTGGCAATTCATGCTCCAAAATAGGGGGCTCTTAGTTTTCTGATGGCCAATATATTCTCAAATACGGTAACAAACATTCACTTGAATGTTGCAATAGCGATCCTCATTCTTTGTATGAGTTTGCCTGCGGTACTTTGAAAAGCAGTTTGAGGAATTCTACGTCAAAACTTATATTTGTAACTCACAGTATTAAAACTGGTAGTCTATCGACTGGCCAGTCCGTTTCATGGTCTGTAGATTTTTTTTCTTTTGAAAAATACTTTTTTATATCCCTCTCAGGAATGTGCCGGAAGTTAAAGTCTTTGATACCAAAATAGTTTTCTCTTAGATTTGGTTGCTAAAAATCTTTTGTTGCTACTTTAGTTAAAAAATCATTGTGCAAAGTAATGGTTGTTAATAATAATTAGTATAAAGGAATTACAATTTTTTTTCCTTTCTTTTTAGTTTCACCAATCTTCTCTAAATTATGTCTTTCAAAATGACCATTTTTGATTTACCCTAGCTGAGATAAATGATCGCCCCATGCAATATTTTCCTTATAATCAAGCTCATATAGTTAGCCCAAGAAAAGGAATGGGCAAAAGATCTACATATCCTTATAGCCTTTAATGTCCACTATGACTGTACAATTTTCGTCCCCAACAAAATAAAACCATTTTTCAAGTTCTATAATGCCTGCAACTACAGTCAACTACTCCGAACTACGTGATATTCTGGTGAAATATTTAAGGTACTATTATTCATCTGCTATCAAATGAAAAAAACTAATTTAAATCGTACAATTTTTTACATTAACTACAAAGAACAGCATGAGTTAGCTATCCATATTAGACAAGAATATTGGCAGAGAAATGTAACCAAAATTTAGAAACTGTAAAAACGAATGTCTTAAGCAAGGGTGTGTATACAAAATTTTTTCGCGGGAGGGGGATTTTACAAAAGGCATTTTACAAAATGACTTTTTTTTTGGGGGGGGGGGTCAAATCTGGACAACTACAGTCAACTACTCCGAACTGCGAAAGAAAGAACATGGTGAAATTCTGTAGATGCTTTTGAAACAAATGAATATTTCAACCTGCGCATTCCCTTGTATTGAAATCCCTGACGGATAATTCCTCGCGTAGAATGAAGAATGAAATAATTAATTTTTCCGTTTTCAGAGTTTACTGTGAAACTTGTCGCGTTTAAAATTAATTTTCACGTTTTAATCATTACACATTCAGTAAATATTTTTGTCATTATGACTTTTAATGCTAATAATTGTAGCTTAGGGGTCTGAAATCTGTCCATTTTTTTCATTTCAAAAGCCTTTGTCATTCCTTTAGGACAAGGGAAGGGCCGTGGCCCCCCTTACTTTCTCCCTTGTAATGTGGTGGAATAATTCGCTTTTCGTTTATTTGCTCACAATTGAATACTAATGACTTTTGCTGAATAATTTATGAGGAAAACATTAAGTTTCTGCTTAACTGGATTGCTTAGTGAGATGTGACATGTCTCATAGTTTTCTTTATTACGTTTATCGTTAAAGTAAATTTAAGATATGTTTGTGCATGCTGTTTTTTGCTTTTCATTTATTTATTTTGTATTCACTCCAATCAATCCACACTGCTACTTCTATTCCAATCAATTCTACTCTATGCTCATTTCCACACTACTTTCACGTCTCCTCTCCTTTCTTACCTTAAAACAAAAAATTTTAATATAAGATGTTTTTCGTTTATATTGTTATTTTGTTGTATTTCGCCTATATTGTTTTTTGTTATAATTTTTAATATAACATGTTATTAGATTTAACACAAAATGTTCTCCTCACTTTTTTTAGTGATGAGGCAAAGAAATCAGTTTAAATTTTAAAACAATTTTTTATGTATGTTCTTTTTACTCTCGCTCAAATGCGAAAGCTAGCTAAAAAAAATTATTCTACCTGAAAAATTGTCAAAACTAAAAATTGGTGCCTCGAATAATATCCAAGATCTGCGATCTCCGTTACGAAAAAAAAGTATTGAAACCTATCATTTTTCTTCCCCTGACATCGAAATCTATTTCGTTTAAAATTTTCTAAGTGACTACCTTACCTTCTCTTAGACCTTTTTTCTTTAGTCTTGGATTTTGTATTGCTTTTTTATTGTATTTGATCACCAAATCACCCCTTGGACGGCCTCTTTATTGGTGCCTTTATTGGTGTCTTTTTATTTGTACTCTTATGACTATGTCAGTATGATTTTACTTGTTTTTCTTTTTGAATCCATGCTCTTTATTTACGAGTATTAGTGCTCAATTTATATTGCTGGAACCGTCAGAAGAATTTCTCTCAGGCTTTATTCCCTCCTCTCCTCCTTGCAAGACTAAAAGTTCAGTATTTTATAAAATTTGATTAAAAATCATTGCAATTTTTTAGTACGAAAAAGATTTGCCTCACCTCCTGTATCACCAGAAAATTTAGCCGGGTTGGCTAATTTAGGCGAGTTTATATTCGTAAAAAGTGGAAATTCGAATATAGTCACTGACTGCACTTTCTTAATCTGATAAAAATGGTAAGTTAAAAAACAATATTAGGTATCTCTATCTCTTTTATGTGTGGTCATAGTGTTATTTCGTGTTCTTAGTGGTTTACTTGGATATTGACATATCATGCCTAGCAATTTTTGTGACAGAAGTGTTGGATTTTTAATATTTTTCATAAGACTTCTTGTATGTTATCCGCTAAAAATTTGCTTATTTCTGGGATTTTTGTTTATGTGAATTTCTTGCGCCCGGCAAAGCCCTCGAAAATTCATGTGTGCGTACCTGAACAGTTTATCAATCAATTGTTTAGCTGGTATTATTTTATAATATTTAATGTCAGCTTTTATTGATAGATCAACTAATTTCAGACGCCACACCTATAGTCATAAACCCACCACCCCCTGACGTACTACCACAACAACGTAGCGTGGCAATGCCTGTACCCCAAGTATCACGAAATCAAACACTAACGCCATCTCCGCCTACACCAGCGAGAACTGCGCCAAATATAGTAGATAGAAGCCGAGAGCCATCTAGGAACCGTGCACCAGTTCGCCATCAAAGAAGAAGTAGTTTAGGTGAAAGACAAAGCCCGCCATCTAATGCTCCGGTTGCTTCGGTGCGTGGTAGAAATCGAGATAGTGTTAAGGATTTAGTTCATGCCTCTCAATCTGATAATGAAAGTGGAAGGTAAGTCATTTGTATGAAACAACAATAATTTTTTGGTCCGTCAATTTTAACCAACTATTTAAAAAGAAGAAAACAAACAATCTCAATTAGAAATTATGAGGATCACCATTCGCGCTTGTTAGAAGAAAAACTAATTGACTTTCTCATTAAAATTTTCTTATCAAATACTAAATGAATTCATTTAGTATTTGATAAGAAAATTTTAATGAGAAAGTCAATTAGTTTTTCTTCTAACAAGCGCGAATGGTGATCCTCATAATTTCTAATTTGGCTCGTTGAAAAAAAATTATTAAGGAAATTTGGCTGCGACCAAAATAAATTTTTAGTGTTTTTTTTTCCTAGATGTCGATTGAAATAGGAAAATCTACATCATTAGAATTATGTCGAAGAACAGCCAGTATTGCCAACGCTTTAAAATTAACCATACCATAGTTTTCTACTAAAATTGCACAGCAAGAGCTTAATTTGTACCATCTGAAAAGCAGGTTTAAAATTTTCGATACGCTTAAACTTATACAGTTATCCGACTCAGAAAAGAGTAAGTAATACCAAAATATACAGAAAAATTTGTGTTGTGCAAAAAAATTTGCATTATGTACCGCATTGTACTAGGACTTCTAAACTCTACCAAAAACGGTACAATTTTACCACTTAGCAACGCTGGCTACAGCTCGATTTGTTTATATGAATAATTGATCATAAATTTCCCTGACTTTTTTTTGTATGTATTTTTTTCCGTGAGATTAGATAAAGCGTTTGCGAATACCTATGTAAATATCCCTTGAAGCACTAGTAGTGGTAGAAAATCAAATACATGCATGAGTCTATTTTGCTATCGACTTTATTGGGATAAAAAAAAAAAAAAAACAAGTTTTTCAGTTGAAAGTAAAGAGCGACAGAAAATGTCAAAACAGAAATTACCTGCTAGAAGTGAAGTCTAAAAACCCCGAACAAAAGATCCTGATGGTAGCCTACCACCCCCTCACATCCCCACTCATTACATTAAAGTTTAACTTGTGGTTAACTGAAAGAATTTTAAAGTGTAAAACATACAGCTAGTTGGTATTGGTAGATGTTTTATTCGCCAATTGCCTTTCAAAATACGTACTTCCCGAAAGATACTACCCACCCAGACTCCGCCCACCCAAGGCTGTTTCTCAGCCCGTCTCTATTATGTCCCTCATTCGCTGCTTGACATATAGACTCGAAAAAACTTTTGTCCTGTATATTATGGAAGAAAATTAATAAAACATCCAACTAACTAATTTACTTGTTGTTTTTTGTGCTTTTCTTCGCTTTTCCTCTCCTTTTTCATGTTTTGAATGGTCCTTTTAATATTTTGTATGATTCAACTACTTTTTTTTAATTTTTAACTATTTTCGCCCGTATATGTATTTTTCTGTATTTTCTATTTTTTGACCAATTTGATGAAGTGACGGAAAAACCGTCGAAGCACAGTACAGCCGTTGGTAATACAACATACGTTTTAGATAATAGCTATTCATTTAGTATTGACTATTTATATGTTTTGTAACCCATGCGGCATCTATGCAGTATGGCCTCTAAAACCGGAGGGTATTTATAAAGCTTTTCTAAAATTCTGGTCCAATTGGCTATCTCAGAGATTCATACAATGTTGGGCCTGGTCAGTACTTGGATGGGTGACCGCCCAGGAAAAGTGGATGCCGTTGGCACTTTTTCCCTGGCGAGCAGAGGCTGTGTATAAAAGGTTAGAGCTGTTCCCTTGTGTGAGATGGTTTGGAATCTCTGCTCCGTCATAATTTCCTTCCTCCGTCCCTATCCCCGAAAGGAAATCCTGCTTGTGCAGCCTGATAGTGGCGTCATTATGGACCTTTCACGAGTTTGCCTAACCAGAACCGTGACTGCGAACACCACTGCAGGATGACCTTGAGGAGTGACGCCCCTCGAGGAAATTATAGCCTAACAATTTACACAGCATTTGGGATAGAGGAGGAGCGTGCGTAGCTGTGTTGGCGTCGGGTGGCTTAGTGCTGCATTGAGTTGTTAGTAGCAGGAGTAGTAGCTGTAAATGGCAGAAATTGACTTTTTTGGATAATGTCTAAAACTTGTAAACTATAGATATGCCTTTTCAATCTTTCTAAAGCGGTTCCTCATTTCAAACTTATCGCTCTAAAGAATTCGGGCCCTGCCCGGGCCGAAAATTTTTATTTGCGTTACAAAATACTGATGCTTTCTTGCAGCATAGTCTCTTTTGTTATTTAAAAGGAGCACGATAACTTTTAATTTCCGTTCAAAAAAACTCTTTCACGTGTACTTTGGCTATAGATGGCAGTGCAGCAGTAGTTTCTGATGAGTTATCAACGAGCCGAGATTCTGCAATTTTGGTGGAGTCAAACAATTTGTGAATTGTTTACTTAGTGTATATCGCATTGACTGTTTTAAATGGACGGTCAATGCTTACTTCATTTGGTTATACCATTCCTGAATCAGGTAGAAATTGTATTTTTGTTTCTTTGCCAGTTGTTTTTTTTTTTGTTTTTTTTTTTTAAACGCATTTTGTTCGTTCTTTTCTAGGTTTCAGGTACTGCTGTAACTATGATGCTCTTGGGGACTTGATTTTTTCTTTCCTAATGACGATTAAAAATAATTATATTTATTTGAAGCATATCTTTGAGTAAAGGGTCATTCATAAAGAACAGGAAAGGTTTGGCCCTCATAAATATTTTTGGGATTTAGTCTCTAAATCCCATTGTCTTACTTTTCTTTTTTTCTTACTTGTTTTTTCTTTTCTTTGGTGTATACCGACAAAAAATTTAAATATTTGAAAACACTTCGTTTAGCATTGAAATGCTCCGATACTTTTAAGAAGTACATATTTCTGCTAAAATAGCAGACAGTACCTTCTCCTTATTTTATTATTGCTATGATCAGTTGGATTAGTGATGGAACTAATGATGATAATAGCACTTCAGTGGTGCACTGTCATATTTATTGTCCTCAAACAAGTATATCAATTCAAATTCTCTTTTCTATTCTGAAGAAAAGTCTATCGTTTGGTGCAACTGAGATAGGCCTTAATGATATGATAGCGAGGGCCGCATTCAGGATTCTTTTTAGAAGGGGGGGGGGGGGTACAAAACTGTGTTTTACACACAAAAACAAAAACAAAATATATAAGTTTTTTTTATATTCATTTTTGTTACGGTTTTTACGATTGTACGTTTTTTCCATTGTATCATGTGTCAAACAGAGCTTGCATTCATTTCCTATTTAAAAATAAAATTTCTGGGAGATATCCTGTTGGAATACTTGGTAAAGCTTAAAGCAAATAGCCAGTACATTCAAGTAAATCATTTAATTACAAAATTCTGTATTTTTGTCATAATGGTGTATTAGTTTCTTTAAAGTTCAGTCTTTAACCATATTAGTGACAAAAACAACTATCTTGTAAAACTAAAAACATACCCCTAAGTAAAGGGTCTTTTCTGGTTAAATGATAAAAAGTTTAATCCCTTGTAGACTAGCTACAGTATCAACATATAAATTAGTGTTTTAATCCTGAAATTAGTCTTATAACTTCATTCTTATCAAAGAATTCCTTTCTAATTGATTTCAAGTTCTTCTAATTTTCACATTAATTTCACTACGTGATCAATTATTACTATAATACATGAAGCTTTTAAGGGAAGTGTCACATTTTCTTCCGCGTTACCACGTTGAAACGATAAAATAAATAAGCAGAACAAAATAGCTAAATTTGATAACGCTGTACATTCGTAAAATTTTATTAACACTTAACAATTTGTTTCATCCCAAAGACAAATACGCCTACAAAGGAAAGCTGCACCTACCGTATGTTTTTAGCTTGTTTTTGACTTGTTTTTCACATGCTCTTTTCTAAATTTGGCACCAACTTCAATCAAAAACGCCATAACTTACACAATGAAGTCCATTTCATTCTAAATTTGTAATTTTTCCTATTCTACTAAGATGTATATGGTCGTGTAGATTTCCACTTCACCAATCCAAACAATTTGATTTCATTTTCACTATCCTTGGTACTTAAAAAAACAAACATTTGAGCTCCTCAGTTGAAAAAAATGGACAGACACTATTGCGGCCAGTTTTGAGCATCTAGTTGGCATTTGTGATTGCCCGCCTTATGACTAGATTTAGGTTTCTAGTCAGGCTCCTAAAATGCGTAGTCTAATCTGTTTATTTGGCCGCTCCTTTTTCCTCACAGTTATTAGAACATAAAGCTTAGCATTCGTAATCTCATTGCCAATATCTTCGTTACGGGAAACCTTTCTTGGTCATTGACCATAGCAGCTCTGACGTGACTATAGCAGTCCTTATTTGATTAAAGTTTCAAAAATCAAAAAACAAACACTAGAGGCCCTAAGCTGAAATAAGAGAGAACAGACAATATTGTGACCAATACTAAAGCATTGACTAGGCATTCCTGATTCTCCTCCGTACGACAGGATTTGAGTTTCTATTCTCGTCAGACTCCTTAATTGTGTGGTCAAGACAGTGGTGTCAATTCATGGAAATGTAGGGGATGGGGATGGGGTGCAAAATTTATTCTTGTAAAAGCGTTTAAGGGGTTTCTAGATCTTATTGTAAATTCAGCATTGATTTAATTTATTTTCTAGACAGCCGTATCAGAGTCCAGCTGAACCGATGCTAAGCCGATCAATGGGTCATTCAAGATCATCGTCCTTAACGAGAGGTCCACGACAAGCCCCAGACATTATTGTCTCTAGGACCAGACCTGATGTAACCGTCCCCTCAGTTTTTGGCAGACCGAAAGTGCAAGTAAGTTTTCGTGTTCCTTAACTGTTTATGCATATATTTTTTAATCCAATATCTTAGGCAGTAAAACTGGGTTTTGTCGTGTTATAACCAATGTCTAGATTGATGTGTTTAGCGAGATGTCGTCGAATTTTTTTTTCTTTTAATTTTTAATTTTTCTCTTAAATTCAATTTTTCTTTATCTGAGGGTAACTATGTTCAATGAGATTAGATGCCTTTCAGTATAAACTAAGCTCGAACTAAGGGCTAATAAATGAGCCGTGTTAGGAAGTTAAATCGATTTAATAGAATTTTAATTCTCGACAAAGAACAATTTAATCTCAACTATAGAAATTCGTAAAATATTGGTTTGGTCATTTAAGGGTACTCGAAAAAATATAAATAGTAGTAACGAACAAATGATGGAGGATAAATAATGCTTAGTCTGGAAAGCCTATCTACTGCTTAACTTATAAGTAACAATAATGTTTATTTGCAAAACTATTTTTTCTTATTATTACAGTATAACAAAGCAAAGTAGTTTTGTGATTTCTTCTCTTGGTTGTGAAAAATGACCAATCGCAGAAACTATAGTTTATATATGTTTATGCATATATTTTTGAATCCAATGTCTCAGGCAGTAAAACTGGGTGTTGTCGTGTTGTAATCAATATCTAGATTGATTTGTTTAGCGAGATGTCGTCGAAAATATAATTTTTTTTTCTTTATCTGAGGGTAACTATGTTTAGTAAGATTAGATGTCATAAACTAAGCTTGAACTGGGGGATAATAAATGAGTCGTTTTAGGAAGTTAAACCAAGTAGTTACATTTTCAATCCTCGATAAAGAACAATTTATTCTCAACTATAGAATTCCTAAATATTGGTTTGGCTATTTAAGGATACTCGAAAAAATATAAATAGTAGTAACGAACAAATGATGGTGGATAAATAATTCTTAGTTTGGAAGACGTATCTACTGCTTAACTCATAAGTAACAATAATGTTTATTTAAAAAACTATATTTTTCTTATCATTACAGCATAACAAAGCAAAATAGTTTTGTGATATCTTGTCTGTGTTTGTGAAAAATGACCAATCGCAGAAATATATAATTATAATGGCGAAAAGGCTGAAAATATTAGGCTCCTGGAATGACTTATTAATCACATATTGGAGTAAATTTGATTCAATCCCGAATTTACAGCTTATTTTTTGAAAGGATTATTTATTTCTTATTTATTTCATTTATTTAATATTATTAGGTTTCTTAGTTATTTCCATAAAGAAACTAGTGTAATTTGTCAGAACAAAATCTTTACAATTGCCTTTGGACATTGTCCTAAGGGATAATGAGTTTCCTGTCGAGGAGGTGGTAGTTACTGTCCACAGGTGGCCCTAAGCTACCTCAATGTCTCTAATAGGGACGTCAGGTTATATTTGCAAGTGGAACATTTATTTCTAAGTTACAGTTATAACTTATGTGTAATCGTGGAAACCCGGAAACCTGGTTTTGAAAAAAATATGATTCTGAAAACCTGTATGGTACAGGAAAAATAATTTTGAGAACCTCTGTGAATTTTGACAAAATATGAAAAAAGGCAGTTGCAGCAGGATTTTCCCCCTGAGCTGTGAAAATGTGAGGAAACAATAATTTAGATATAGAAGGTTACAAGGGAAATTTTTGTGGACATTCAAATGTGAATTTATCAGTTTTCGATGAGAATAGAGGACAACATATCTGAGAATGCTTTCCAAAAGTCAATTTTTTTAACAATTATTTGGTATTGCTTTCATTCGAAAATGGTGTATCATAGTAAAATTTCATTACTTGTATGCTTTATAAATTGTGAAAGAGCTTAACGTTGTAGTCTCCTGTGTTTTTGTAATTAACGTTGTAGTCCCTTGTGTTTTTGCACTTAACGTTGTAGTCCCTTGTGTTTCGTAGTTAACGTTGTAGTCCTTGTGTAGTCTTTTGTGTTTTATAGCAACGAGAACGATACAGTACTTTTGGGGCGAAAATAATAAATGATTTATTACTATGAATAATATTTGTTTCACTAATTCGGATTCTTGCTTTGTCAGTTTTGGATTATAAAAAGAAAAGCAAACTTTACGATCCAAACTGTAAGAAATCCCCGCAATCCGATAGTGTAAAGAAATCAAATTTTGGTGTAATATTTGAGTGGTTGAAAAGATGGGATTTTATTTTTCATTTTGTAATACGGAACCCAGGGCTCCTACTCAGCTGTAGCAAGACACTGCAGGGCCGACACACGGACCATAGTAGTCAAGAAGTGTATTTGATCCAATGCATACATTATTTCCCACTTTTATTTGATAATTCAGAAAATATGTTTGAAATGTTGCCATTTGTAACTACCTACCCCCCACCCCATACACACCCACACAAAGAAAATGTCGATGCTTCCTCAGTAAAATAAGATCCTTCCTAGTTTGTCATATAGCATTTGAATTGTAACATGGTGCGAATGGCTGAGCAGCGTGACATATTCTGGCACACTACTACTGCTAGCAATTCCCTGCAGTACAAAGTGACTTGAGGTCAACACGGAAACAAGAAGTGTCGTTGATCCAATGCATACATTATTTCCCATTTTTATTTAATAATTCATAAAATATGTTTGGAATGTTGCCCAATTATAATTCTAACCTCTCCCCCCCCCATAAAGAAAATCAGATCTCGTATATCCTTTGGGACTATCAAGAAAAATGAAATCAAATATTAAAGGCAAAAGCCGAAAAATAAAGAAAGCTGATGTATAATTTCCTAGGAAATAAATTTTATCTTCTAGAGTAACGCAGACTGTATACATCTCATTGGTCTTTGAGTTTTTTCCTTCAATACGACAATCCGACAACCTTGTCTGAAATAGGGTTGTCGGTTTTACAATTCAAAAGAGAATCTGAGTGTCAGATTGTGAATCAAAATAAAAAACTAAAATTTATTGCGAATAGAGATTAAATCAGTTTGAAAATCAAAAGTGTCAATATAAAAGGCCTAATAACTGTTTAAATCTGGTTTATCAACTAAATTTGAAAAAAAATTCTGTAATGGCTTCCAGAACTAACACTGAACTTGCAACTGCGTGGTTTAGTATCTATAATAAAGCCTTTAGACTTCTTTAAGATGGCGTTGAAGCTTCTTTTGACACGCCTAAAAATAGTTAACATACTATTCCGCTATTCTCGATTTGGATGTGGTTTTCAAGAAGAATCATAAATAGTTGTGAAATTGAGCTAAGAAATACTAAAAAAATTACATTGATATTCTGTTTTAATTCAGTTAAATGCTATTTAAAAAAAAAATCTGGTCATTTATTGAAGAAAAGCAATCACATTATTGAATTACAGGTAGCCTGATATTATTTAAAATTTTAAGCACAATGAATTGTAATTCTTCTTAAAGATTAAAGTAAATATCAAAGGCATTCCATAATTTATGGACAGGTCTATTGATAGATATTTAGGGATGGACTGATGGACTGCCGCTAGATTCCAAGAGCGAACTTAGACGGCGTAAACGACGTGCCGGTTTTTTCCCAGAAAAGGTCAAATTTTCTCGGCAAATATTTTGAACTAGGAAACATGGCATGCTATTAGATCGAAATTCCTAGCACAAAAATTAGCCTAAAAACGAAAGCAGAATTCCTAGATCAGTAGATGTTGTAAAATACGACCGTACTTTGGCTGTTAAGTTTTGGCTGTTAATTACTAATGGTTGTTTTTATCTTAGAACGATACGTCATTCTTACCCTTTTGTAGTGTGTCCTTGATTACTTAGCCTTTATTAGGGTTGTATTTAAATAGTGTTTACTGTTTACGTTCAAATTTGCTTGTAAAATATAAAATATTCCTATTTATTTAAAGAAAAAAAAAACATTCAAACTTCAGGCGTGGTTGCATATTCTGCACTTCTATGGCTTCATCAACTAAATATTTTATATTTAAAATATTTTTACGCTTATTTTTTGCTGATGTTGACATACGTTGCTTTTTTCAACTTAGCCCCTGTTAAGTAATAAATAAAAAAAATCAAGGTTTTTTTCACTGAAAGTAAGGAGTAACATTAAAACTTAAAACAAACAGAAATTATTATGGATATCAGGGGGTTTGCCTCCTCGTCAATATCTCGCTCTTCACGCTAAAGTTCGCATTTTGTTCCAATTTGAAGAATGACCCCTGAATCACAAATGCCGTTTAATTAGAATATATAACTCTTTTGAAAGTACTAAAAAAATTTAGCGTAAAGAGCGAGGGCGCGAACCCCCCCTCCATTATACGTATTAATAGATACATTTTGATTTGTGGTAGTTTTACGCTTGTAAGATTTGCTCATTCTTTTATTTTATTTTTTATTTTTGCTCTTTTATCTTTTATTTTTGCTCATTCTTGGCTTAATGTAGCTCTTTACTTTTCTTTGAAAAAATTGTCTTGTGGAAAAAGTTCTTTAAGTTAATAATATAGAAAGAGCCTCGGAAAGTAGGTTAACACCCATCGTGCATCTAGCAAGAATGGTGGCAACAGTGGCAATAGATCATCAGGCTTATGCAACCAGTTGTGGTACTGCTGGCAAATACTTGAATTTATACCTCTGATGGTAGTTTGGTAGAAAAATCGCATGGAGCTCGTCAAGAGAAAACTGTCGGTACAGTAGTCGGTACCAGCCGTGGGGAAGGGGGGAAACGAAACGTCGTGTCAAACCACACATGATCGAATGCTCAGAAGTGGTTTTGGTGGAATAAATATATAAAAACAACTTATACGCAGGGGGAGGGATCCTACCTCAACTGGCACAGTTATGAAATTTGTGCTAAAAAGGTAACTTTTCGGGTTTCAATTAAGTCGTGACAAGGTTGCGGCGTCAAACATAGTATAGAACAAATTCTAGATCAGAGTAACCGAAAATTTAATAACATGTTTTTAAAAAAAAGTCAGGAAGAACCGCCATCTGTATCTGATTAAGCATTTTGAAAAAAAAAAAAAAATTCAAGTCAGGAAGAATCGTCATATGAATCTGATTATTGATGGCAACTATTATTTCGATTAATCTTAATGGTAAAATTTCATCGTGAAAAGAAGTTTATGGGAATTTCAAAAAGTAGCCTGAAACCCTCGAAAATTGTGTAGGACCAAAAATGAAAACTGCACCATTGAAATTTTTGTAGCCAAAAACCCCTCGAAGGAGAATTATATTCCCCAATCTTGAGCAACAATGAAAATTACTTTTTTCGCATGGGAAGCAGTGATGTCTCCTTTTTTTCTTTTTTTTTCTGCTAGCGGGGCATTGAAATATTGCACGGAGGTGTTTAAGGGCTCATTTGAAAGGTAATTTCTATATCCAGTGCTTTTTGTAAGTAACACTTTCTCCCTTTTCGAAAATCACTTTTTCGCATGTCTGTTTTTGGGGTATGAACTCATATTTGGGGGAATCCAGCATTTGATTCCCTGTGATTTCCTTATGGAGCCAGAGGATTTTTCTTATGTGTCCCAATAAAATACAATGAGAGCATCTTCATAATAAATATGCAGAATTAAAGAAATTAATTGACAAAAATGTTTTGCTGGTTAAAAGGTGTGTTAATCTTACCTCTATCTATTGTAATTTCATTTGGTATATAGATTAAGTTTTTTTTTAGAAGCAGTGTCGATTGGTGTGAGAATGAAGTATATACTTTGTTGGTGATTCAAAAGAATATTATGTTACATAACCTAAATCTTAAAGGAAGCAAAACCTGCTAAATGAATTTCAAGTTGTCAACCCATTTTTTGGGGCATTTTGTAATTATCAAAGGTGATTGGAGGGCAATTATCCCCCTCCCCCGCGCCCATCAATTCCCAAAACACATCTAATCAAAATTTTTAGATAGCCATTTTGTTCAGCGCATTTGAAAGGTTTGGAAATTATGTATTTTAGGATGACGGTGTTGTGTTGACAAAAATATTTTGTTGGTTAATCTTACCTTTATCTATTGTAATTTCAGTTTTTCTATTGTAATGTCTTAGTGTTGTTTCTTTATTTCTGAGGAATTCCAGTGAATTTGCTGTAGCAAAATCTTCCAACATTAGGTCTAATTTTAATTCTAACGCTCACTTATTTGGTACAAGTTTTTTCTGGGGGGTGGGCTCCAAAATACGCCTAAAATTGTATATTCTTTATATTTAAGTCTCCAATTTCTGACTGTTTCCACAAGCAAAAAAAAGAAATATGAAGTGTTCCGGGAGAGCCAAAGACCACCAAATATCTTGAGAACAAGAAGAAATAATGAAACCGAATGCTTATCAATCGATACAACCTGCTTAGTTTAGAGTGCTGTGGTATAGGGTTTCCAGTTTTCCTGGGAAAGTGGTTTTGGAGATCCCGGGATAGTCAGTCGAAGATGATAAAGGTCCCTGGGGATCCACGTAGGTTCTGAAAAAAAAAATAGATCATCAAATTTTGTTTTCACTCTAATTTGCATGTTCTTAAGGCAAAAATCATGTCGATATTAGACGGAAGGAATATGGAGTAGATATATGACCCAAATACCAAGTTTCAATGGGAAAAGGGCGGGCTTTGGGCATAAAGCATATTTTAAGTGTCTAAAAATTAATAATTTTAAGCAAAAGTGTTGCAATATCTGGAGTAGCAGAGGAAATAATTGGGCGAGGCGAATTTAATTGTTTACCTAGATTTTGATACCCCGGTTTGAGGATACACGTTATGACGGTTAACCCTATCTAAAAAGGCTTTTTTTCAATATTAGGCGGCAGGGATCGGGTGGCAGTTTAATTTGAATGCATTATAGTGGCAATCAAGTCACCATTATATAACAATTAGTTAATTGGTTCTCTCTTTCTGACTCCAACGAAATAATTTGATGATATATCTTTATTATTTTTTGCAAAGAAATCACGTATTTATGTCGTTTATATTTAATCTCAATTAAAATGTTCTATTAAAGCTCTATAACATTCTATCACTAGAGCATATTATCATTGTTTTTGCGTCATCGCCTGAAGTGTCACTTTATTGTGTCACCGGAAAAAATGCCACTTTTTGCTTTGCAAGGAGTGCCATCTTTTTTTCTGTCGTGGGACAAAGTTTCTTTGTTTCTAAGCTGTTATTGAAAACGTGTAATAGTACTGTTTATCATGGATAAAATTTTTATTCATTATATTAGGATATCGTCATTTTATGTGTACTCGTTTTGTGTCTTGGGATTTGAATTTCCCGTTTTTGCGTTTTCTGCTCAATTATAAAAACCTCGTACTTGGCAAAAATAACCTGCTGTGACACAAGCTAGTAATGTAGCGGAAAGGAGGAGATTCTACCTGAACAGACAAACACTACGGGTGATGGCATTTTTTTGCAATGACGCAATAATACGAGTGATTAGTATGGCATTCGAATGTTGCTTCGAGATATTCAAAGTCAAATTTTGCTTCTACTATCGGATTTCACATCGCCTGAAAAAAAAATTGCGTTGACAAATATTTAGTTCGCATTTTATTTCGAATTGATTAATTACACATCAGAGCTCAAATTAGTCCTTTTTATAGAAACTTGATAGAAACCAAACAATTCCCCGAAATCACTTTCGATCTACTAAGTTCACAGTGCTCTGATACGAAATTGACTATTAACTCTGTTAAGTCAAAAATAATTAGACTGAACCCGCCAAAGAGAGATTTCGTCCCACCTGAAGTTCCTTTCCCTGTTGTGAGTGAGGTGGAAAATACTAGGTGTCATTTTCTCACGTGATTGTACCTTTACTACCCTCATTAATAGTGCGACCTGTAAAGCAAAAGCATCTCTGCAAACCCTTTCAAAAATGCGTCGCTTCGGGTGCAACGCCCACAGTCTTCTACGGGCATACCTGTGCTACGTACGCCCCATACTTGAATACGCCTGCCCCGTCTGGGGCCCGTTAGTATTAAGAACCAACTATTTAATGCAGGAACTGGAGTAAGTTCGAAAACGGACAACCAGGATCATCCTGAGTAATAGAGACATTTTGTACCACGATGCCCTAGCAACCCTTGAACTCCAAAGTTTGGAACTCCGCTTGGGTGACCTTGTCCTGGGGTTCGGCAAAATACTGCTGTCTAACCCTTCTCACCGTGAGATTGTACCCCCAGAAGTATATCGTATGCTACCAGAATATGGCTTTACCTGCCGATGCGTCCTTAGCATTGATAATTAGATAGTGGATAGTTGTATGGCTTATTAACTGATAAAATAGACAAAAAATTGCACGGAGACTACATTGATTCATAAGATCAGAAATGGTCAATGGTCTAGATCCTGTACCTCTTTTTTTATGATTATATCTCTGCTTAAATTCGCTTAAAGATCGATCGGTCTGATCCTATCCCAAGCCTTAAAACACTTATTTGAATGCACATCATAAAGAAAAATTTACCTTTGAATTTGATGCAAAATATCGTTTTTTGCAGTTTTTCCTCCTTCCTCCATCTGTACTAGAAGAATCTTTAACTCTTGCTGACAGCCCCCCCCCCCTCAAAAGAAAAACTACATTTGGGGCTCTAGAGTGGAAGCTGTAGATGATATTTTTCTTGAATATGCCTACTACTTGAGACAGGACGAAAATAATATTTCGAAACCTATACATGGAGTAGGCTTAGAGCCCAAGTAGTGGGGACTGAAAACGGGTAACTTAGAGTAAACATTGGTAAGGGTAGTTGAGTATGTTGATACAAATTTATTTTACGAGGTAGGCTTAAGTTCGAAAAAGAACATGTGAATTTGGAAAAGCAAGATATAATCGTCAAAATTTTGAGATGCGTGGAAGGGGGCTCACTGCTGGATTCTTGCCTGGTTGAGTGAAAACTATGTAGTTCTCAAGTTTGGAATTCACCCTAAAACGCCGAGTTTAGTAAAATTGTTTGTCTCTATTTAGCAGGCTCCATTCAATACAGGAATTATTTGTTTATTCCTCTATTGCCTTAAATCTCGGTTTTATCCCATTGTCTTTTTTTTAATTTTTTGTTTCCTTAGATAATCATCCATTCTACATCCGAGGAAAGAGAACAGTCTCTGAGGAATATTAAGATGAACGAACTTGTTAATGTCATGAGATGATTTTTTTTTTGTCTGAATTAGTCTTTCGTGAAATACTTTTTTCAAATAAGAAATGATCTCGTTCTTTATGCTGAGACTTAAAAAAACATGTCTAGATTTTTTCCTCATAAGTCGATTGTCGTGTTATATTTTGTTTTGGCTGTTTGACAAAGAGAAAATTAACCTTGTATTTTACTTAAAAAAAGAATTTCCCAAGTGAAAGTAAAGAGTGACAAACATAAATATGAATGTACAGCAGCATGCTAGTATAGGCTCTGAAACTGAGAGACTAAGTATATAGCTTTTTGACAGTTCTGGACCGATTGATTGTTGCTGGGTAATATTTCACCCCTACCCGGGTCAACATTTTGTTTTGCGGCAAAAATGAGAGAAGAAAGCACTTCTCTGCTGCTAGTTGATCACTCTTGTCTTCTTCTTGTTATTGTTTGGATTATTGTGGAGATGCTTTCGCATAGTCTCATCATTGAAATCAATTTTTTGACTCTGCAGCGGGTTGCTGCAGCTGAACTCTGGGTCTCATACAACCAAGCAGAGATTAATCCCACCATAATACCACGTAATGAGGCACTATGTCTTTGAATTCCGTGTTTTAATTAGCCCTCTCCTGATTTGCTACGACCCCGATTCGATGCGATCACCTCTGAAAAAAAAAGTATCCATGACTATCCTTCTTTGATAAAGTGCGGAATTCCATGTTTTCGCACACAGGAACTCAAATCTTCTGATACAGGGCTCTTGGACATGCTGAATCTGGCAATATTAATTTCGTCTGGATTGCCATCCTTTTTTGGGTGTGTTTGCCTCCTTTTTCTAAAGCTATACCAACTTTATTATGGTAATAACTCATGATGAGTAACTTTGAAACATTGTTTTGAATCATCGTCAACAGCAGGTTCATCTGATAACGTACTGTTACCAAAATTTAGTTTTTTTATAATTTCGGTTTGTCTTGGTGTTGGTTGCTCTTTACTTACAGTTAGCGACCACGAACTCTTTGACCTATCGTAAAGTTTGTATTGCAAAGAAAGTTAAATAAGTTCTAACTTAAGTAATCCAAATCTTTCTTTCCTATATATACTTCGATGGAAAGACTAATCAGTCAACGCCTTCTACATCAAAATTGTAAACAAGCCAGTTACGTGGTTTTATCCACATCTAAGTCTCAGTTTATCTCATGATGCCCACCATGTTTACAAGACTTATATGAGCTTTTCTTAGGTACGAACGAGCTATCTTTTCCACAGGGGTGGATTTGTAATTGTTCCCGGACCAGCTTTAAAAGAGTGACTAGAAAAGCTTAAGGAAGTAGACGTTTCAACAAAACAATGACCATTTGTTCTTTTTGATGCTTCCGAACTATCCAAACTTGCTTCCAAATATTGCCGGTGTTTTTATTGGTGACGTCATGGGTTCGAGGCGTTTCTGACATTGCGTTTCTAACGTTTCTAACGTTCGGATCATAGTTTTAAAAATTGCAGTTAATTTTGGGTTATATTCAGTAGTTTATTCTCGGATTTTTTTTATGGCAAAATTTTTAGCTCCTTTTTTTTACTAAATTTGGTTAGCGAATTTATTGATGTGCCCTGTTACTACAATGCATTTTCTTAACCGAATTACTGATTTTGAAAAGTACAATCGCCACTATGTTGTACGTTCTGCCATTCCTAATGGGTTTCGTATCTCTTTACCTGTCTCTCCCTCTTTTGGTAAGATTCTCTACAAAATTAACAAGGAAATTGGTCTTTCTGCCGTTCGTTAGGGGGCCAGGACCAACAAATCTGTCTCACTATACTAAGCTTGGCCTGGAGGGGGCTTTGTCATTTAGAATACCTACTCAAGGAGGAATGGAAGTAGGGGCTTGGTACGTTTCTCCAAAATCCATTTCCACCCAAGGTAAAGATCTACCTTTAAACTCAGGTCATCTGGTGTTTATTTATCTTCACTGTGCATCTGGCTCTCGTGCTAATATGGTCCGGTTCAAACTATATTGGATTCTTCAACATTTGGACTACCATATTATTTCTTTTGAATATCGTGGCTACGCTGATAGTTCCACTGTAGATGTCACAGAAGATACCGTTGTAACGGATGCTCACTTCGTCGTCCGTTTTGTTGAAGAAAGGAAAGGCAATGCGCCGTTGTTCATCTGGGGACATTCCCTTGGCACCGGTGTTGGGACTCGTTTAGCTGCAGAATTGTGCCAGGATATGAGATGCCCCACGGGTCTCGTACTAGCATCTACTTTTAATAGTCTGTCAGAGGCAGTTCGACACCATCCACTATTACTTTTGTATGGTTATATGCCCTTCTTTGAACATATTTTTCTCCGTGGAATTCACGATGCAGGTATAATATTTAACAGTGAAGCCCACATTGTTCTGGTAACATCATCCATTCTGATCTTGCATGCAGAGGACGATTTCGTAATCCCCTTTCAGTTAGGGAAAACTTTGAAACTCCCCAACTTTTGAAACTTTGAAGCCTTTAAGAACCTGGAACTTGTATTGCCATCTATTGATGAATGTGATACCTGCTCACACTTGTCAGCCAAAATTACAGTGAAGCCCACATTGTTCTGGTAACATGCAGAGGACTATTTCGTAATCCCCTTTCAGTTAGGGAAAAGGCTATCTGAACATTCGTGTCTAAACAAAGCAGACCCTGGCCTTTTGAAGTCAGCACTTGATTGCAAGGATGCACTTGATTGCAAGGATGATTGAACTTAATTGATGGCCTGCAATTGATTGCAAGGATGCACTTGATTGCAAGGATGATTGAACTTGATTGATGGCCTTTTGAAGTCTGCACTTTATTTCAGAAATTTAAAAAAAATCAATTTCAAGTTGTTTGAAGCTGGTAGTAAATGCAGTCATAATAAAATTTGCGCAGCTCCTGAATTCACTGAAATTGTTAAAAATTTTGTTAATTTTGCTGTAGGCCAAAACGTTCAGTAATATGGTAGGCCTAGGCCTATTGTGCAAGCTTCATTAATCAACTTCTCTGGCAACTAAAATCCGTATCGGTCTATCAGGTGAAATACAATTATATTTATGCAAGATCAGCTTGAACCCTCCTGTTGTACTACAGTTAATTGATGTTCTGCTTGGTAATGCAGCCCCTGGATCGATCCACGCTGCAGCAGCTGTGGGCAATGGGTTTGCTGCTTGTCCCTATAAAAAAGAAGAATCGGCATCTGAAACGGCGACTCGACGCCCTATGTGCCAGCAAAGGCTCTGAAGGATCTTTACCTTTATTTGCTTGAAGTTGACATGAAACCTTAAACGCTTCTTGAAAGCTTATGTTAATAAAAATACATCCGCTGACACCTATTTGTATAAAGTTAAAAAAAAAAACTGGTAAATCTATACTCTTATTATTTAAATTCGACAATAACATTTAAAAAAACTAGCTGTCGTTATTTTCCCCCTAGAAAAATCCCCCCTCTTCTTCATAGATATTTTCTACCTATAGAATTGGCAATTTTTTGGAATTCTCATGCCTACCATTAATCTTGTGGAATTGAATATTTATTGGAATATAATTTGAATAGCAGGTAATGCTATATAGACACAATTGTGTAATGTTATATAACGGATGCATGAAGCATATTAAGTATTTCTCATTGTGCATAGAGTCAGTTGGTTTAATTACAATTGTGGCCAATTTTATGCATAGTTTTCATAAGTCTATTCAGTTCTCTGTCACTCCTTTGGGATTGGGTTGAAATTTTCTGGAATAGTTTTGTTTAGGGGAGGGAAGAGGTTAAAGAGGACTTAAAATGTTGCTTCGATAGAGGGGTATAAATATTTGTTCTTCAATCCTCATGAATTTGTTTTATTTTTCTTTCTTTACGCCTGTTTTTCTATAGATATAAAGCTACAGCTAATTGTTTTTTATTTTATTTTTACCAGATATTTCTTTTATAGACTCAAAGCCGTCCACCCTCCAGTTTAAGTCTCTCAGTGGAGACATCATCCCTAAGAGGGATGCCTGGCATTCGGCACAATATAGGTTTGAATTCGCCATTGTCTCCTATTGAACCTTTCCGAAATGCCAATAACTTTGATTATATTTCCCCGTCCGCAGACCGACCAACTGGACTGAATATGCTTGATTTTGTACCGGTAATATTCTTTTTTAATATATTTATTTTGTTTTATTATGATTGTACCTTACTTTATCTTATTGTTCTTCTACTTGTTTAGATTGTTATCGAGACGGTTTCACATGATCTCATCTCCGGAATCAAATTCTAGACCCTGTGTCGAGATGCTGTAGGTGAGACCGAACTCCGATTACGTATTACCAAGCAGCGACCAATCCCACTGCGCCACCACCGGACAAATAAGTATTACATTTAAGGTGGTATGGAAGCTTAAAAGCATCAGCACCGACTGACCGTCGCAAAGACAAAGGGCCAGTTAGTGAATTCTCCCAGGGGACTAGCCATCATCGAGAGCTGTCGAGAATTTGTAGTTTGAAATCTCACTGAAAGACAGTGAGATTAATGTTGTCACCACAACACTGGTGACAAGGTGTCACCACAAGGAACTTCCGAAACTGCAAAATTACTAAAATGATAGTTCTTTTTTGCTGATTTTTCACGCTTTCTAGAAGGTAAGCTAGAACATTTTTTGGGACTGCCCTTTCCTGAACATTAAAAAGAAAATTCTGCTCCGTTTCATCGAAAAAACTAAATTTACACTTTCTGATGATGCGAGTAACATTAAAACTTAATATCTCTATCTCCATCACAAAACGCGAGAAGTTAAATAGTTTTTCTAGAATTTCGGGAAAAGTAGTTGTTGGTTTTATTTCCGTGGTGTTTAACCGGATCTCTTATCCAAGATGTAAAAGTTATGGCGAGCCCGCTCAATAAGTTCTAAAAAGTTTGTAATGGACGAGATAGAGCGATCATTTAAGGTAGCACATCCCCTTAATAAAAAGAGAAATTTCTTCCCTGTAAAAGGCAGGGTCGAACCACGGTCCCCAAAATCACTAGGTATGGCTTTTTCCGCTGCGCTGTCGCAAGAATTATTTAGTGCCGCATTTGCTTAGTTCTAATCTTTATTTTCTTTAGCTATTTTGCAACCATCCTCTTTCAACTTGCAGCCATCTTGTGTTTTAATTCCTACCTTCTTTAGCGTTTTCTGGCCATCTCCTTTCCAATTTCTTTCACATTTTGACCATACACTTTTTTACTCTCCCCCCCCCCATCTTCTTTCTTGCAAGAATGGTTAAGTGGTGTTCGGAATGAATTAGCGGTCAAAGTGAAATTAAATAGAATTGACTTTATTTGAAAATTTTCGATCCGACGCCACGGGAGCACTTGGTGGCAGAAGGAGGGATGGGGTTGCCACCGATTGGTTTCATTACCAAGAAAGATTTGATTGCAGGGTTTGCCATAGAATAAGTCCTGTCCTCACTTTTTATGATCATCCGGTTTATTTAGTGAGTGGAGGACAAAAAGAAACTGTGTATGGGGGAAGGTCCTTCCTTGCCAATTTTATGTGCAAAGATTCTAAAAATCTTTTAAAGATTCACAAAAAAATATTTATGTTCGTGCTGACTATGATATTAGTAGTTACAATTGGAACACTTTGTCCCAATCACGATTGGTCTCCCCTGTCTCCTTTAAATTGAATATACTTCTGCAAATTCGAGCTGTGGTTTATGACTCAAGACAGGAATTTTTCTCAATTTCGAATAAATAAAAGTTGAAAGATACGAACTCTGTTTTGGGAATAACCATTGTTTCTTTCGGAAAAATTTGTATTTGGGAGAATTCGGCTTTCATCCAAGAGGTAGTTTTTCGCGTATGCACCCCCTTGAGAAGGTTACAAAAGGCAAAAAGGGAGCCCTATTTTCGCTGGTGCCGCTCCAAACATTAGTTCTCCATCCACCCCTGGTAAGATCAGATTTATTACTGAATAACGGCTATCACAAGCCCAAATGGGCCGATTTTCGCACTTTGGCGCCAATAAAACAAAGAAGAACCAAAAACAAACAATGACGAAAAAATTATAAAAGGGTCAATAAATAGAAGTCTACAAAACAATTAAAACTCAAAGTTAAAAGGTCAATGCCGAACAGCAAAAATGTCAAAGCGAAGAAAAACTCGTAAAATTAAAAAGGGAATAAAATAATTAAAATAAAAACAATTTAGTTATGCGACCAAAAAATATGCTCTCTTTTCCTTAAGGGCCACTAGATTGGCTCTCCGAAGAAGGGTAATATAAGGCACTTCATCCCATTAAAGATAATTCCTTGGCACCTTTTTTGGACTGCCTCTATTCTGTCCGACAATTCAATGGAGATGCCAGGATGCCAAACTGGACAGGCGTACTCAGGGTTGGGTGTACAAATGAGAGGAAAATCCTCAAACAATGCGATTTAGGACATTTAAATTTTTTAAGCAGTTTAAGAAGGAAAAATGCAGCATTTGCACGTTTTAAAATATCATTAATATGGCAATCCCATTTAAGTCGCTTGAGATGGTAACACCCAGTAATTTCATAGTGGTGACAGACATTTCAGGAAGGATTGGACAGGAGAAAGAAGGGGGATTCTTAAGGAAATTGAGAGTTAAAATCGTTGACTTTAAGAATTGACTTTAATATCATTAGTAACAGCTTTGTCTGATATTGATTCCAAGATGTCCATTGCGCTACTTTTTAAATGATTGAAACATATCCCTAAGACAGTCAGATCCTAAACAAATTATCTTCTATCCGGGAAATCGACACCAAAGTTATTTATCATTGCAAGAAATAAAATTGGGCCTAAGAGGGTTCCCTGGGGCACGCCATTATAGGTTGCGAGGGGATCAGAATACACATTTAGGTATTTGACTACTTGTGTTCTATTAGAAAGGAAAGACGCCATTATTCTAATTAAATAGGGGTCAACTTGAAAGTCGTTGGACAGTTTTTCTACCAATGTATTGTGGTTGATTAAATCAAAAGCTTTTTTGCAATTCAATTGCTGTAATATTAAGCCAGGTATTCGGTTTTTCAAGCGTGTTACATATTGTATCCATTAGTTGAACAAGATAGTAGAGCGCAAGTTTCTGAATTGTATTTGATCAACGTTTGGGATTATCTTTACTTTCAACCGTTTAGCTACCATTCAACCTTTCTTTTTTTACGGGAGTAATAAAACCTAGTTTCCAGCGGTTTAGGAACTTACCAGTAGAGGTGATTTCATTTTTTCTGTTATTCATTATTCTTCTTTTCATTTCTGTTGTACGAAACTAGAATGGGAGAAAGAATTGCACTTGTGCTAGTGCAAATTTTTTCGTTTCTTTTATATGCGTAACTTTGCACAATCCTTTTACATATACCACTGAGGTCCAAGATTTGAAACTTACAGTTTTTTCCTTTTTTCCACAGTTTTTACAGTTTTTTTCCTTGGTTTGAATAACGAGGAAAATCTATTGTCTTGAACAACAAGAAAATTTGCTTGAACTACGATATTCTGCATGTACGGCATCTTTTTTTCTTTTTTTCTTCTCTTTCTCCTCAGCTAGGAGGGGACTGGAGTATCATAAAGAACTGTTTAATGGCTCATTTTAAATGGAAATTGATGCATTTACAAACCTTCCGTAATTAACAAAAATAATTTGTAAAATATAATAAATTTTTACGAAAAACTACATTTTTGTTCAGCACTGTATTAGCAAATTATCTTGCATACGAACATCAAAATAAGATTTTTCAAACAGTTCGTGGTAACGAACTGTAGTAAGGAGCGACCCGGCTCAATAGTAATCAAAACTCTAAAAAATGGAATTTTGATATCAATAGCTACATCAAAAGAATTGCATTATAATGCTAATTTTAAATATATAAGTTTCATTAAGTTTAGTCTTACCCATCAAAAGTTACGAGCCTGAGAAAATTTGCGTTATTTTAGAAAATAGGGGGAAACACCCCCTAAAAGTCATAGAATCTTAACGAAAATCAGACCATCAGATTCAGCGTATCAGAGAACCCTACTGTAGAAGTTTCAAGCTCCTATCTACAAAAATGTGGAATTTTGTATTTTCACGGATGCGTTTTTTTTTTTTTTTTTTTTTTTTTTTCAAAGGGTAATCGTATCGACCCAGTTGTCATAGAATGTTGCGAGAGGGCTCATTCTAACGGAAATGAAAAGTGCTAGTGCCCTTTTTAAGTGACCAAAAAATTGGAGGGCACCTAGGCCCCCTCCCACGCTAATTATTTTCCCAAAGTCAACGGATCAAAATTCTGAGATAGCCGTTTTATTCAGCGTAGTCGAAAAACCTTATAACTATGTCTTTGGGGACGACTTACTCCCCCACAGTCCCCGTGGGAAGGGCTACAAGTTACAAACTTTGACCAGTGCTTACATATAGTAATGGTTATTGAGAAGTGTGCAGGCGTTTTCAGTAGGTTTTTTGGTTGGGGGGAGGGGTTGAGAATAGTGGGATAGGCTGGGGGAACTTTCCATCGAAGAATTTGTCATGGTGGAAGAAAATTTCCATGAAGGGAGCGCAGGATTTACTAGCATTATTAAAAAAAAAATGAAAAAATAAATATGAAAAAGTTTTTTTCAGCTGGAAGTAAAGAGCAGCATTAAAACTTAAAACGAACAGAAATTATTACCCATATGAGGGGCTCACCTCCTCCTAATACCCCGCTCTTTACGCTAAAGTATTTTTAGTAATTTCAACTATTTATTCTACGGCTTTTGTGATTCAGGGGTCATTCTTAATGAATTGGGACAAAATTTAAGCTTTAGTGTAAAGAGCGAGGTACTGACGAGGGGGCGAACCCCCTCATATATGTAATAAAAACATGAGAATACAAAACTTCTTTACGTAAGCTAATTTATAAGTTACGTATATCTTTTACTAAAAAAAAGGTTCATAAGAAATTAAAAGTTTTAGTTGCCTTTATCTTAATTAACCAAAAAATCGTAGGGCAACTAGGCTTCATTCCCCGCTCTTTTTTCTCAAAATCATTCGATCAAAATTATGAGAAAGCCATTTAGCAAAAAAAAAAAAAAAAAAATGCAAATTTCGTTTTAATTATTCCTTTGCGGAGAGCCAAAATCAAAACATACATTGATTGAAAAACGTTCAGAAATTAAATTAAAAAAACAAGTTTTTTTAACTGAAAGTAAGGAGCAAAATTAAAACTTAAAACGAACAGAAATTACTCCGTATATGAAAGGGGCTTTTCCTCACCAACGCCCCGCTCTTTACGCTAAGGTTTCTTACTGTTTTAAAAACAGAGTTAAGAGAAAGAGTCAAACTTTAGCGTAAAGAGCGGGGCGTTGGTGAGGAAAAGCTCCTTTCATATACGGAGTAATTTCTGTTCGTTTTAAGTTTTAATTTTGCTCCTTACTTTCAGTTAAAAAAACTTGTTTTTTTTTTTAATTTAATAACGCTATAAGAAGCAAGTAGATATAGCTGTATAAAATGCAGTAATTTTCTTGGGCTTTTAACAAAAAATCTGATTTGTTAATTGAAACTAGAATAATTCCTGACAAATTTTAAGTAAAATAATTTTGTTTCATCTCTCAGTTCAAAGTTATATCTATTCAGAGATTAATTTTTCGTCCGAAGATGTCCATTTAAAAAAAAATATGCACATCCTTTTCCATGGTGCCTAAAAGGATTAGGACTTCTGAAAAACATTTCCCCCTGAAATATGGAAATTTAATTAGGATAGAAAGTTTAAATCCTTCCCTTTGGTTCCGCAGCTATTAAGAACTCGTATCACGTTTTCGCTGTCCAACTCGGCGAATTAGTTCTTTACATACCTAGAAATTAAATTATAACCTCCTTTGAAATGGTCTCGAGCCTCCAAAAAAATTTTTATTTTGCTTCTCAATAGATTTTTATTCAGGTCAAAATGCATTATGAGACACGTGTGCGAGAATTTTGTTTTCTTTTTGGATAGGGGCAATAATAAAAAACAATTTTATTTTGGAATCTCAATTAAAAGAGCCCCTGCACTAGAGAAAATTTGGGATTTTTTGGTACAGTAAAACTCGAGGCGAACTGAAAATATTCCGTATAGAAGGGGGGGATTACTCCTCCTCAATACCTCGCTCTTCACGCTAAAGTTTTTCAGTACTTTCAAAAAAAGCTTCTTATTGTAATTAAACGGTGTTTGTGTTTCACGAGTCGCTCGTGAATTGGGACAAAAAGTCAAACTTTAACGTAAAGAGTGAATTATTGATGAGGGGGCGATCCCCTCACCCCAAAAAGGAATACTTTTCTTTGAGACTCCCTTGAATTTTTGGGGATGTTTGTGCCCTTTTTCGAAAATCATGCAAATATTCTCAGGCACATTGCTTTCGAGGGGCATTGCATAAAAAGTCAATTCTTTTGCTGTATCTATAGATATCAAAATTCAGTTTCTAAGAGTGTTGGTTACTATTGAACCTATTCGCTCCTTACTTACAGTTCGTTACCACAAACTTTTTGGTTGCTAGCTCAACATACTTGTCCTCTCGTTATGTTAGCCCAAAAAATAAACCTTAAACGAGACAACAGTGACACAATCCTTTTTCGAATCCGTCTCATCGGAAGTAAATCCAAAGAGCTCAAGTTAGATCAGCAGACTGTAAATATCCCTATCAGGGATAATAGGGGATATCAGGGATAATCAGGGATATTGGGGAAAAAATTGACTGCAAAATACTAAACAAAGTAGGGAGTAACAGAAAAGATTCGGAGCAATAGTTAAATTTATTCATGATTTGGCATGATTCATGGCAGAAGGAAGAATAAATTAAAGGGTAGGATTAAGGCGTCTTATAAAATTAAATTGGTTTGCTTTAGAGTGAGTGCTCCATTTATTTGAGAATCAAAAGAATGAACTTAGATTTCTGTAATAATTAAATTTAAAAAACAAGTTTTTTTTTTAACTGCAAGTAAGGCGTGACATTAAAACTTAAAACGAATAGAAATTACTCCGTATATGAAAGGGGTTGTCCCCTTCGCAACGCCTCGCTCTTTACGCTAAAGTTCTTTTTTTATTGTTTTAAAAAGTAGAGTTGTGACAGAGTCAAACTTAAGCGTAAAGAGCGAGGCGTTGCGGAGGGGACAACCTCTTTTTTATTGTTTAAAAAGTAGAGTTGTGACAGAGTCAAACTTTAGCGTAAAGAGCGAGGCGTTGTGGAGGGGATTAAGACTAAACGTCATGAAACTTATATATATAAAATCAGCATTAAAATGTAATTCTTTTGATGTAACTATTGGTAAAAAAATTCCGTTTTTTAGGGTTTTGGTTACCGTTGAGCCGGGTCGCTCCTTACTGCAGTTCGTTACCACGAACTGTTTGATATAGGACAGTCGAAAATAACAACAATAAGGAAAAACACAGTTTTCGAATAATTTTCATTGTCCCGAGGCCAAAGAGAGGTCACTTACATTGTTAAAGGAAGGTGGCGCATGCGTGCTAAAACTACTTTGCTTGGGCACTGAAAAAATCCCGTAAGCATCTGACAAGGGTTTCTAATTCCCCGAGAAATAGAAAATTCCGATCAGTAAATATAACCACAATCATATCAAAACTGAAGATGCGCCTATAATGAAAACATTGGCCTGATACCTGACACAATTTTAGGGGAGGAGACTATGGAGCTTATTTTAAATAGAACTAAGAAACACATTCTGACGATACTGTTATCAGGCACGTACGCAGGAATTTTTCGAGGGGGTGGCTGCGTAAAAAAGTCGAGATCGGAATTTTCTCCTGCGATTGTCCATGACTCAACTATATAATATATATATATATATATATATATATATATATATATATATATATATATATATATATATATATATATATATATATATATATATATATATATATATATATATATATATATATATATATATATATATATATATATATATATATATATATATATATATATATATGGCAGAATTTTTGAAATTACTGACTAAATGATGCAGAGGAAGACTTTAGCTTGATTTTATCATACAAAAACACGTTTTGTTTAGTCCATGTTAATTTAACAAAGTAACAATAATAATAATAAAAGAATAAAAAAAGTCAATATAAAACTAGCAGCGAATTCTTGCTAGATATAACGAATTCAGATAAAATTGTTCGATTTCTTTATTTTTACACATTCAACTTCCTTGTGAAATTAATGTGATGGTTTTAAATCAACTTCTCGCTCTCGCTCTTTCAGCGTCGAATAATAGATGGTTTGGACATATCAAGTCTTTCACTTAGTTGTGATTCTCCTGATCCTTGTGAAGAGGAAGCAATAGAAAGCATCGACAGGGGCTTTCATCCCGTACAAACCTCACTTGGCTCCAGGTTAAACAGTCTTCAGGCCGTCCAAACATTTTGGTCATCCAGAGATATTAAGGTTATTTCTCTCTCTCTCT